>NC_025886.1:233069-299874 GCF_000755165.1 Leishmania panamensis | reverse complement strand
TGTTGTTGTTGTGTAGGTGCGTCACGTTGGTGGTCGGTGGGGAGAGAGAAGTGCCCGAGAGAAGCGCTTGCAGTGCTCCATATTGTTTGTGCAGTGGTACGCAAGAAGAAGGGAAAGCAACGGCCGCGCCCCCAGGCAGGTGCGCATAAGCGCGTGATGATGACGCAGAGAGCGCGACGAGGGGGAGAGGAGCGAGAGGAGGGAGCGAGAGGGAGGGGGGTGGGAGGTGATGGGAGTAGTGCCCTGGTACCATAGTCGCGGGAAAGCCAGCGCCACTGAGCAAACAAGGCCTGTAGGCGCGTATGTGCCTGTGAATCTACGCCCATGTAGAGACGCCACACACACAAACACACACACATACGCATAGTGGAGTCTTGACTCCAGTGGAAAAGAATGAACAAGGCTGCGAGAGGTGAAACAGCGTCGGTGGCTTTTTTCGCTCTTGTGGTGGATACGACTTGCCCTGTCCCCTTCGCTGTCGCTTCTGGCTGTGTCGGTCAGTGCAGGGAAGGGCGGGGGGCTCTTTGTCACCGTGCTGTAGAGAGACAAGCGGTGCAGGGACACAACACCCACACACGTGCCCTTGACGCGCAAGACAGCGAAAGGGGGGAAAGAGAGGGAGAGGAGACAGGCGCACATGTAGTCCCACAGCGAGAAAACGAGAGAGAAGGGACGCCTACAGTGGTAGAGGGGCAATGTCCGTGCGTGTGTGTGTGTGTGTGTGTCCATGTGTGGCGGAGCGGAGCGGGGCGGGGGGCGACCTACTGTCCATTAATGCGCTTTCATGTCCGCAGTGTGGGTCTGGTGGGGGTGCCGTGTCAAGCAGCAACGCCACGTGGAAAGGGAAAGGCGTTGCCACTCACAGGCACGCACGCTGGAAAGCTCACAAGATCGAACAGAACACTGAAAAGAGAGAAGCAAGTCAGCCGACCGCCGTCGACAGCGGCGTTCAAGACAGTGTACTACTGTAACAAGCATGAAGAAACAAACTCAAATTTCCGCACACCTATGCCTGCCCATGCGTGCTCGCAGTGACACGGTGTACAGGTCGTAGGGGGGGGGGCTCACAAGAAGAGCTCAATTCAGAGGGTAAGGGCAAGAGCAGCCAGCACCCTAAGATGCACACCGTACAAGTGAGTTACACCTCTCAGCTAGCAACGTCGTTGGTCAGTCTCGAACACAACCGCAGCGGCGCACAAGACCAGAACATGAGTGGCTACGCGTCACCGGTATGCTCTCTTGACTTCAACAAAGCCAAGGAATGACCCTTCGCTCTCTCTCTCTCACTAATGGCTACCGCAATGACCGAGTCCATGGTCATGCTTGTTGGAACAGCCTTTGTTGTTGTTGTTACTGCAGTCGCCACAGCACGGGCAAAAGTTCAGTCGAGCTCGCTCCCGCAGCGTGTACTCGTCCCATGGCTCCTCCCCGCCATCGAGCAACGCCTTCAGCGGCACCAGCACCATTTCAAAATCTACCGGGAAGCCGCAAGTACCCCCAATGGACTTGTATTGCCCCACCATGTGTGCACTGCGGGCCTCAACGGCACTGTGCGTGTCGCTGGCGCCAGCGCTGCCCGTATCCATCGGGCCGAGATGATCGCCGTAGATAACAACGACGTTGGCACGATTGAACTTCTCCGTAGTCGATGCAACAGGAGTTTCAAGCAGAAAGCCAAGACAGCTACTGAGCGCCGCCGGCGTGCTACCAATCACCACCACTGGTGGTGCCCCTGTGCACTTCGCTGCCAACTCAGGAGATGCGGTCTGCAACGCCAGCACCATCCCTTGATAGACAGCGGCCACGTGCTCGCCGATGAAATCGACCGCTTCGCGGAAAGCATCCGCCATGGTCGGTGCCGCGTCTGCAGACGAAGTCGACAAGGCGCAGTGCCTGCAAGCCTGCGTGTACGTCGGAACCGACGTGTAGGGGAGGCGCACCACGACAGCGCGGCAGCGGAGCAGCGCACTGTCGGGCTGCATCGCTGCAAACGAGGTGTACCAGGCAATATTCACCATCGCCTTGCCGCCGGCCTGTGCAGCCGGTAAGTCGGCGAGATCCAGAACCACCACAGGCCCCTCCATCGACACGGGCGAGGCTACCAATCTCGGCTCCGCTGCGTTGGAGGCGCGGCGCCCCTCAACGCCGTGAAACAAATTCTCCGACAGGGGGGCAGAGGAGTAGTAGTGTGCGCACACCACCACCTGACGGCTGCCCGTGCAAGCGGAGGCGAGCTTGAAGCCGTCCGTCTTGTCCGCCAACGATGTCAACGAGTGCAACTCTGTCGTCATTGGCGACGCCACGTCGGACAAAGCGAGTTTGCAAAGCTCCCGCTCCACCGTCTCCACCAAAGCCGCCGCCACCCCATCGTCGGTCGTCTCGATCCAGGGCAAGAGCGGCACCTCGTCGTAGAGAATGTCATATAAGTTCCACGTCTCCTTCCACAGCATGCGGTTTGCCTCGCTGTCGAGGGTCACCGGAGGCGACAGCGGGGCAGTAGTTGTGGCGCCGTCGTTTGCCTTGGCAGAGGAAATCGCTGCCATCGATAGGCTCATGTACTGTGCCTGCGCCGCAGCAGGGGTTGCTGCCTGAATACCAACTGGAAAAAGTGCAAAGCGGAATGGCTCCGCTGCTGTAGTTGGTGGTCCAGCAGGCTTGTCTGTCTTCGTCGCCGCATCCGTGGACGTGGACGTCAAGCTCGGTGAGAGGAGCAGCACTGAATAATGCGAATCCAAGGGCGGCGGGCTGTGCGTGTGTCGGAAGCCGCGAATGCTCATCGCTGCCGCCTGCGAGTTCTCTGGGCAGGCGCCCTTGCCCCGAATGCGGACAAACATGTGAGTGAGTGAGTGAGTGTGTGTGTGTGAGTGTGTGTGTGAGTGTGTGTGTGAGTGTGTGTGTGAGTGTGTGAGTGAGTGAGTGTGTGTGGGTTAGCGCATGCACGTGTGTACCTGCAAAAAGGGGGGGTAGAGAGGAGGGAGTGGATGGCACGTGCAGAAGGCGAGTGTAGGCCTGTTTGGCTGGCGTTGCGTGGGAGAGGCGACGCTAGTGAAGTGAAGTGAAGGGAGAGGGAGAGGGAACACTGCAAGGCAAGAAGAAACACACAAGGACGCCGAGATACACACCACCACACGCACACAGAGTCGTGCGAGTGCATTCATTGAGTGGGGAACTCTGGGAAAGGAGGGAGGCGCAGGGACTAGAGGATCCAGAAGAGAGAGGGAGAGAGAGCGTGCGCGCCAGAAAGGAGACGAAGAGCACAATAGACACCGCTGTTGCTCTTGCCCACCAAACTAAGAGTGATGAGTCACCGTACCCCCCTCTCCCATTGCCACGAGATATCGCTTCACTGCATTCCCCTCCCCCCTCCTCCCCCACGAAGATAAACATCCAGAGGGCCACATAAGCGGCTGGGGTACGCCACGCACAGACATGCTCACACCGCCATGCCGCGCCGTTTCCCGAAATCCGTTGGCCTCGATAGCGCTCCTCTTGACTGTTCTTTGATTCTCCCCCCCCCCTTCCCCTCTCTCCTCCTCAATGTAGCGCAGCACACACACACACACACACACACACGCACATTCGAAAGGTAGAGGTGGGGAAATGGGGGAGGGAGGTGTGAGTATGAGGGCAAATGATGAAAACACGATCGAGAGAACAAACGAGAAGGAAATAGCGTTTGGCCAAAGCAAAGCACAGGCCCCGCAGAGCGGTGGAGGGGAATACAGGGACATGTGGCTTGGCTCTCTACACTATCGCCGCCCCACAAGCAGTGGGAAAATGGCGGCCGCAGCGAAAAGAGCGCGCGAAACGAAAAGCGACGGTGGTAAGTCGTAGTAGTGGTGGTGGTGGTGGTGGGAGGAGGTGGAGGAGGGAAACCACCTCAGCCCCGCCCTCCCCCCACAGGCACACACACACATGGGCAGGCCATCAAGGGAAGGGAGCTCTTTGTTAGTCTCGACCTGGCAACTCCCTGCCGTGCAACACACAAGCCCAAATCCCCAACCTGCCCCCTCCACCCTCGGCCTGCAACTGACCAATTCGCGTGGTGCAAGGCAGCCATCGACACGTGCTACCGCAAGGCGCTGACTCAGTCACCTCAGCACGGTCTCTGCCTCAAACTCTGTCGACAACTCGCCTCGCAGGCCCGTCACGTCGTGCGCCCCCCCCCTTGGGTGGGGTCAGGCTCCTCATACCCGTAGGCAGCGAGGGCCAGATGGAATGCGTTCGAGTCGCCCTGACACCCTGCTCATCATATGCATGGAACAAGCGGGTTCGCTGCCGCAGGTCTCTCCAGCGCAACGCCATAAAGGACCTGACCGCCGGCATCCGTAGCGGTACATCACCCTGACCTTCCCGCGTCGTAGGCGCTTGACCCTGTCAGCGCCAGGAGCGGCTCGGCATTGGCAAGGAAAGAGGGGCTTGCCTGACTTCCCCACACTGAGCAGGGGAGCACCGAGGAGCCCTCCATCCTTAGCGCAGCGGACAACGCGAAAAATGGTCAGGGGAAACAGACGCACACGCCCCTGCACCCACGCATACGAGAGCGCACGGGAGGCTGCTCGACACCACATAAAATACACGGATGGGGGAAAGACATGTGGCTGTGCATGCGCCTCCTCCGTGGGGAGGGGGGGGGATAGGACACGCTGGGAGTGAGGTGGCAAGCATCCCAGGAGGGGGAAAGCGGCGAGGCACCTAGCACACACACGTGCATGCAGTCAGACCAATACGCCGCCGGCGATGGAAAACCTCATGAATTTATAGCGAAAAGGCCCTCGTCCCTTTCCCCCTCAGCGTGCCCCCCTCCACCACGACCGAGGCGAGAATGAGACGCACAACATCACCAACACCATCACCGCTCCCCCATTGTGCCCCTGCGCTGCACCGCGGCGAAAACCCTCGTCGTCCTGGGACGAACCGTCCTGCCGTCAAATCGGGCCGCGCGTCTAACGGCCCCCCTTGTCCTTCCTCACCCCCACTTTGGAGATGTGCTGCGCGATCGGCGCCAGACGGACTCGGCTGGACCGCACGCCTCAATCCAGGCAGGGCGGGGCCGCAGGGTACTGCTCGAGAGTGAAAGAGGTGGCGTGTCGTGCGGACAGTAGGGCCTGGTGCAGGCGCATGCCGGATCACCTGAAAATGGAAGCCGGCCAGCTGCAGGTCAGGGCCCTCTGAGATCCTGTGCTTTGCTTGTGTGCCATGTTTCACCTTCATACACTTCAAGGTGTGGCACTCTATGGCGTGGAAGCTCTCCACATGGGAGTCTGGAGGACCCAACGGTGTGATCCGGGGTGCTCTTGTCCTGCCTCCAGCCTCTGTGTCGTATCAGTCCACCCGGACGGGTGTAGGAGATGCCGCCCATTTCGCGCACATGCATTGGGAAGCTGATCAGTGTGGCTCTCTGTACGCCTGTTCCATCTCACCCGTGCTGCTCCGGCCTCGGGGTGCCATGTTGGGAAGCCATACACCGCGCCAGCAGGTGCCGGTAGTGCAAACGCGGAGTGCTCACGTCTGCAGGCACTGGGGCCTGTTTTTAGGATGATGGGGCTGCGTGTCTGGGTCGCTCGCTGCCTTCGCCCTCCGCTACCGTCCACGTATTAGAGGCGTGTCTGGATGGCGTTCCCGCATTGCCGCGACACGTCGGACCCTGCAATTAGTCTGGGGCAGCAGGGGGCATTCCGCGCTCTTCAGGACCCGCACGCCTCTGACAGCAGCGGGTGGGCCAAGCGGAAGAGGCCTGTGCGGAGCTGGGGTGATTGACCACCTCCCGCCTCACCACGCCGTTCTTAAATAGGCAGCCTGACATGAAATGCAGCCGTCTAGTAGGGTCACCGCAGCGATGCCAGACTGCCACAGCGTCCACTTCCCCCTCAAGAACGGGGGGGAGGTCCCACACCCATGCACGTGTCCTGTTGTGTGAGCACGGAGACGCGACCGCCGTGCATCCTCTCGCTTGCGACGCCGGTGTACTGAAAATCCGGGGCAGCAGAGGCCCTCTGCAGGCCTGTGGGGTAAAGTGCGCCTCACGTGCAGAGTATAGGCTGGTGTCGAGGGGGGATTGCCAAGGGAGCCGCGCCGGCCCAAAAAAAAATAATAATTAAAAAACACACACACACGTTGTGTTCTCTGCCGGAGAGAAGTAACACGAAAAGGAGAGGCGGGGGGAGGGGGCTCACGCCACCCTCACGTTTAAATGACGCCTAAGTGCCTCCCCTCCTCCAATCTATCCACCCTTGTGCGACGGAACGCGTTGACGATGCGGCTCACGTGGAGATGGTGGTGGCGCGCCTCATTCCACAGCGCACGCGCACGAAGCCTACGCGCCTTATCGAGGTAGATACCCTCCTTGTACTCCTCAGTCGTCGCCTGCGCCTTGGTAACGGCGCTGTCGACCCTTGCCAGTACCGCCTTGGCGTCCTCATCGAGCATACTTCCATCAAACGTCTTCTCGAAGGAGGGCTCGCAAACGGGAATTAAACGAGATATAAAGCCGACAACGAGGACACCAATGGCGACGATCACGCAGCCGAGCCACTCCTCCGATCGCAGTGACGTGACCTTCATAAAGTCACCGAACACTTGCACGGCCACCACCTGAAAGGCGAAGCAGAACGTAATGACACCAATGAAGAGAGGTGAGCGAGACAACAGGCCCTCCAGCACGTTAAACTCCTCGTACAGCTTGCGGCAGTTGAACATGTGAAACAACGTGCACAACACAAACACATTGAAGACGATCGTGCTGTGCTCAATGCCGCCGAGTGGACCTGCCTTGAATAACACATTGCCGTACGCCTGCATGCTGAGCGTAAGGCCCAACATGTACGCTGCTGCCATAAATATGGTCATGTGCATGCGGCGCGACACCAGCGGCGCCTTGCGGTGAATGGGCTGCCGCTTCAGACACTCCTCGCTCGGCTCCTCCGTCGCAAGCGCCAAGGCAGCCAGCGTGTCCATGATCAGGTTCACCCACAGTAGCTGCACCGTTGTCAGCGGCGAGGAGCGGCCACCCGCCATGAGCGACCCGATGAACGTCAGCGCTACGGACACGTAGTTCACCGTCAGCTGCAGTTGCAGGAACTTCCGGATGTTGTCGTTCACGCACCGCCCCCACACAACAGCTCGCTGTACAGAGCGGAAGTTGTCGTCCAGCAGCACAATGTCCGCAGACTTCACCGCGATGTCCGTCCCGCTCCGCATCACAAAGCCAACGTTCGCAAGGCGCAGCGCAGGCGCATCGTTCGTGCCGTCGCCAGTCACGGCAACAACCTCGCCGCGCGTCATCAGCATCAGCACAAGAAGCTGCTTGTCCAACGGCTGCGAGCGCGCCATCACCGTCATGTGGTCCAGTACGGGCCAGAACTTCGCCATGCGCTCCTCGTCGCCGTACGCGTCGTACACAAGGTTGCGGAAGTCCTGGCCAGTCATCGCAAGATCGCCGTAGTATGGATTGAAGATGCCGCATTGGCGCGAGATAGCCACGGCCGTATCGATATTGTCGCCGGTGCACATGCGCACCGTCACGCCGGCCGCCTGGCACTTCATCACGGCATCCGCCACCTCCGGCCGCAGCGGGTCCTGGATGCCGAGCAGGGACAGCCACACCAGCGCCTCGGTCGGCTCATCCTCGGGAAGCTCGGTGCCGCTAAGCACCGCGTACGCGACACCGATGGTCCGGTTCCCCATGTCCGCCAGCTTCTTCACCTGCTGCGCGATGCGCTCGCACGCCTCGTCCGTCATGGGCACCTCGTCGCCCGTCTCGTTCACGTACCGGTCGCACAGCGGCAGAATGCGGTCAGACCCGCCCTTCACGTGGTGCAGCAGCGTCCCGTCCTCCTGCCGCACAACAGCGCTCATCCGCTTCCGGTCGCTCGTGAACGGGAAGATCGTGAACCCGCGCTGCTGGCACGCCTTGCGGGTCCGCTGGTGCGGCCGCGACTTCATGTCGCATGCGTCCGCCTCCGTCATCGCAACGCGGTCCACGAAGTCCAGCAGCGCGTTGTCCGTCTTGTTGCCCCTGTCCGCCACCCACTGCCAGTACGGCGCAACCCTGTGGCCCTCCTTGTCCGTCGTGCTCACAACCTTCTCGCTCGAGCTGTTGACCGCAATGCCCTCGCTCAGCCGGCGGAGAGAGGCCGCGCGCATGTCAGACAGCGGAACCGGCTCCAGCAGGTCGCCCGGACGCTTCACGATGAAGTGCTGCATGCCAACGTAGCCCTGCACCACGCTCATCAGGTTCTGCGTCAGCGTGCCCGTCTTGTCGCTGCAGATCTGCGTCGCGTTGCCCATCGTCTCGCACGCGCGCAGGCGGCGCACCTGGTTGTTGTCATCGTGCATCTTGCTCTGAGAGTAGGCAAGCGCGATCGTCACGGCCAGAGGCAGACCCTCCGGCACGGCCACCACGATGATGGTGACACAGAGAAGAAAGTAGTCGAGGAAGTGGAGGTAGGACGTTCCCGGTTCGTGCTGCAGCATGCGGAGCACCTCCATCATGGAGAGCAGAGCGAACAGCAGCATCGCGGAGCCGAGACCGATGCGACCGATGAGGTCGGCAAGCTCGTTGAGCCGCTCCTGCAGTGGCGTCGGGCGAGGCGCGCCAGCGCCGCACGACTCCATCAGCAGCTTTCCACCGAATGAGCGCTCACCCACGGCGCACGCCAGCATGTACGCGCTCTCCGCAGTGTTCACCACAGTCCCCGTCAGGATGAACGGCGCGTCCACGCTCTTCTTCTTAGGGTCGTTCTCGCCCGTCACGCTGCTCTCGTCGATCACAACGCTCATGCCCGTCACGTAGAGTCCGTCCACAGGCACCACAAGCCCAGGTGACAGGCCCACAACATCGCCCACGACGATCTCCGTCACATCAATCGTGGTCTCTTCGCCGCCACGGCGCACGCGAACCGGCTGCGCAGAGTTCTCCTCCGTCAGCTTGTGGAACTTCTGCTCCTTGCGATAGTCGTTCACGGATGACACCGTGGTCACAATGACCACAGAGCAGACGATGGCAAAGCCCTCGATCCAGCCTGTCTTGTAGTTCACCTCCGTCTGGCCGGGGTCAGGCACAGTGAGCCCAAGGATGAGCGACACGATGGCCGCCACCGTCAGCAGGCGGATCATGCTGTCCTCCCAGGAGGCCTTGTAGATCGCCCAAAACGTCAGTGGCGGGTCCTCGGGCAGCGCGTTCCGGCCAAAGAAAGCGCGGCGCGCCGCCACCGTGGCGGCATCCACGCCGCCCGTCAGGGACGTGTGCAGCGTGTTCGAGATGCCCTCCACCCTGCCGAGTTTTTCGTACAGCGGCATGGCCTCGTTGGCGCGGGCGAAGATGTCCTCGAGAGACTCCTGTATCCCAGTACCGAAGTGCTCGCCACCCGTGATGAGCGTGTTCGAGCGCTTGCTGAAGCGCTGCCTTACGGAGTAGGCTATGTCCTCTTTGCGCAGGCGGTCAAACTCGTGAACGTCGTAGTCGTACGTGCCGTACGACCGAGAGACGCTGGTCGCCGAGTGCAACGGCAGCAAAGTATCATGATCGCCCATCTCTGACATGTTCACATCAATGGATGCCCCTCAAGTGCCTCCCACGGTGTGGGGTGGGGAGAGGAAAGGTGGGGTGAAGTGGTCCGCGGAGGAGCACGTTGTCGCTCCCTTCTGGGTGACTTTGTGTGGCTCGTGGGGCGCTGTGGCCGATGGTCGCTCGCGCTCGCTCGCTGTGCCCTTCACTCCGTCTCGTACGCAAAGCCCCAGTTTGCAAGTCAGAGCAGAGTAGGGGAAGAGCGTGAGAGCGAGACGCTGTTGAGGGCGGCGACGATGGCGACGGGGTAATTGGGCGTTTGCTGACGGCGACACAGACACGAGGAAGGCGGGAGAGAAGCACAACCGCAGGCAACGCCGGATGTAGGGAGAGAGAGAGGCGGAGACGCAGCTAAGGAAAGAGAGAAGGTGGTGGGACGGGCAGGGAAGAGGCGCTGACTCCTACGGGCATTAGTACTTTACATGCTCCTATGGCGAAAGGACTGGTGAGAGAGAGAGGGGGGAAGGTGAGGGAAGAGGGGGACACACTGTGCGCGTATCGGCTCGTCTGCCTGCTATCGATTATTCGGCCAAGTGTGTGTGCACACACAAAGTGGGCGCACCCTCGCTGAAGGCTCGTTCTGGAGCGTTGCACAGCTGCTCAGTGTGTGAAGAACGCCACCGCAAAAACCAACGTGAGTCGATGAATGATGTGAGGTGAGGGATCAGTTCGCCTTCACGCTTGTGTACGTACTTTGAGTGAGGGAGGGAGGGAGACTCTAAGGCGCCAGCCGTAACACAGCAGACACCACTGAATAGAACGAGAGAGAGAAAGAGAGAAAGTCAGCCGGCGGATATAAAGAGAGGAAAGAGGGATAAAAGAACCGTTGTAGTAGCAAGAGAGAAGTGGAGGAAGACGTCATTCGACTCGCCCGTGTACGTGTCGCCTCCGCTGTGTCAGTCGTGCGCGATGCAACACGTCGGGCAGGCCACCGCCACCCCCGAGGCCTCGCACTAAGCTGCTGAAGACCTTTTTTCTGCGGCTCAGCAGGCCCATTTCGAGTGACCGCACGCAGCGACAGTGGCGTAGGAGAACGATAGAGCGACGTCTTCTCTAGGAGAGCGTGGAAAGAAAACAACCGCGTTTCCGCGCACGAAAACTCCCATGTGTCTCTCTCTCTTTCTCTCTTGCTGTCCTCTCGCCTGATGCCGCCTGGCCTGTCAGCACCGCTGAAGTACGCATCGCTTTTCTTTCTGCTGCTGTTCTTTAGGGTAGCGAGTCTCGACACACACACACACACGCAAATCACACGCACAGAGAGAGAGAGAGACGCAACACAGCGCACTTCACATGTGTTACCTTTAAATAGCTTAACAACAACAACAAGAATCACCAAAGCCAGAGTCTGCCAGACATGCACATGCCCACATGCACCTAATGCATGCCACCAATCGATAGACGGAGTCAACAGCGACGCCTCACACTGCAGCTCAGCCTCCTGCGTTTCTCACCCGTATACCTCACCTTCTACAGATCACGTAGCATCGAGGAGTAGAGCAGGGTGCTATCGCAGAGCGCATCCAGGTGGTCCGTCTGGTCACGCACGTGCTTCATGAGCAGCATCGTTTCCGCATCCTGACCGACGGGCACGTTGCCGTTATCCTTAATATTACCTTCGTAATCAAGTTTCTGCTTCAGCTGATCCGTGTTGTTACGGATCGAGCTAAGCAGCGCCTCCATGTAGTTGCTCACTGCCATACTCTGTATGGCCTTGAAGGAATCGCCGATTGAAGTCGGTTGCAGGTTCATCAAGTTCAGCCTGTGGAAGGCGTCCACCTCCAACTTCACCGGAATCTCGTGGAGCACACCCTCCTTGGTGACCCCACTCTCCTTGGCGTACTGCGCCAGGCTACGGCGACGCTGGTAGCCGCGCTCGGTCGACACAAGCGAGTCATACTTGTAATAGGCCGCCGTCGGCGTGTAGGCGCGGATGTGGGGGCGGCCTAGCAGGCCTGTGCGGAAGGGATCGTACGTCAGAAGAATCGCTGGCAGGCTCTCCCTGTGCAGCTCCTGCAGCTTGCGCATCGTGCGCGTGGAAAAGGGGTTGAAGCGGGCGCTGGAGATGACAAACTGGCCAATGACGTTCGTGTCGAGGTTCTCTTGATTGTACATATTCTCGAAGATTGCCTTGTCGACGTCCAGCAGCTTACGCTCCTTGCGCACCCGCTCCATGCGCTCCTCCTCGGTCATGCGGTCATCCTCCTCAATGTCGATGGACGGGTTAATCTTGACGTCCGTCACCTCGACAACGTCCTGCAGCTGGAGGCCGATGACGCTGCCGAAGATGTTGCGGCTGCTCGTCGCGGTGCGTGCGTTGTAGAGCAGCGCGCACACGGCAGGGAATGACAAGTTCACCACCTTGGGCACCAGGAGCTCGGTTGCTTTCACGCAGCCCTTCTCGTTCGCCAGCTCGAAGTCGAGATCGACGGCCTCCTGCGCCTCCGTCACGTTGAGCCTGGGAAAGCCGGCGTACATTTTTTGTTTGCCCTGTTCGCTCGTTTTACTTTGTTAGTGCCGTCCACTGCGTTGATCGGTGCGCAGGCCAGGTGAGAGCGAGGCGGAAGTTGGAGGAGGGGAGGGGAGGCGAGGGGGGGTACGCGTGTAGACGTCTGGAGAGACACTGAAGGGGCTCGTCAAAGAGAGGGAAGGGGCAGAAGAGAGAAGAAATGTCGGTGCATGTGGGTGGGGGGAGGAGGGTGTGTGCAGATATCGGCCCGCTGCCGCCAGTCAGCTGTGCGCAGCGCAGAAGGGGGTGGGGGAGACGATGACAGAGGGAGTGAGCGCGAGAGAAAGGAGAAGAGGTGGCTTCCGTAAAGCCGTGCATGATTAGGGTACACGACAGCTTGAACACAGACAGAGGTAAGTGCACCTGCTCGTTGTACCCTCCCATCCCCCTCTCTCCGCAACACAGTCACCCAGCCGCCGCCACTACCACCACCCTGGTGCTGGCTGGCTGGGTGGGTGGCAGCACATACAGAGAAGGGAAGCAACGCGTGCAAGAAGAGAGGTGTGCGGCGGATCGATGCACTGCCGCCCCAGCAGCTGAATCCGTTCCCCTTCCCCCTCCCCTCCCGACACACCTCACACTCCTCCACTTCCGCCCGTCGCTGCAGTGCCGTCTATTCCCTCTTGCTCCTGTTGCATTTCTGTTATCCACAAGAGAAGGATCAGCAACGCCACCACTTGACCTCCGTGTGACTGGCGTTACGGTGCATGCCCACGCTCTTCCAGTTGAGGTCCTCCACCACTTAGGATGGCACGAGATCATGTGTGGACCTTGGGTGGTGTCCCCCATCCACGGCATCCCCTGAGTTAACTCCTGTCGCCACACTCCGTCTACGCCCACACGCGTGCGCTTGCACCAAGTAAGGGAGCGGCAGAGAGAGAGAAAAATGGGGGACGGACAAGCAAACCACAAAACAATAAGAGAGGAAAAAAAAACTCAAAGAAGCACTGAGACACGCACCTGCTGCGCTCTCCTGATCTCTCACCACGTCTTGCTCGCCCCCTTCGCTCTGTGCGTACTGTAGCCGAGAATGCTGGGCGCGGATCGCGTTTCCTGATGTGTGTCGGTGTCGGCATCGGGGTTGGAGTGGGGGGGAGGCTTCTGTTTTCGCTTGTCTTCAGAGAGAGAGAGAGGAGCATCCGTTCGCCGCTGATGTGGGGCGTCGTCAAGTTCCTCTCGTGTTGCTGCGCACACCTGCCCTCTCCGCTTTCTCTCTTCGCACGCTCTGCCTTTCCACCTGCACCAGCCCCTTCGCCCCACGCGCCAATGTCGCGGAGAAAAAGGGAGGGAACAGCAAAGCGGAAGAGTGGGAGGAGTCGACTACAGCGCAGGAGGAACACGGCCGCAGCGAGAGCGGAAGAGGCAGAGGGAGGGGAGGGAGGGGAGGGAGGGAGGGGGGGAGGTGTGGCGAAGCAGCAGCTCGAGGGAAACAAGGAGAAAGAGAGGGTCAGAAGGAACGCACGCGAGCAGAAGAGGAGGGATGAATAGTGGAGAGGGGGGGGACAGACCTGAGCAGCAGCAACGATAATGCGTGGGCGTGGGTGTTGAGGGGAGGGGAGAGGAGGGGAAAGATGGGAAAGAGAGAGAGAGAGGGAGGGAGGGAGGGAGGGCGAAGCAGCTATGCCCTACTATACTGGCAAACGAAAAGAGCAAACCACAGCGGGAGGAAGGGGGTGGGGGAAAGATGCGAGGAGGGGGCGAAGAAGGCGTACATGAGAAGAAAACACGATGGTGATGACGTGAGCGCAAATGCGCATACGGACGCGTGCTTCTGGTGGACAAACGACGAGGTGATTGACCGCACTGCAGGCACGCAAGGAAGACATGAAAAGCTCAGCTCTATGTCGGTCTGATCGTCTGCCAGCCTGAACACCCCTTCACCACGTTGCCCCACCCCACACATACAGACACCACCATTCGCCAGCAAGTCTCGCCACCACAGGAGTCATCCTTCAGCTCAAGGCAGCTTACACATTGGATGAAGTGAGCTTCAACATCTGGCGGTATACGCTGCGAGACAACTCCGAAGTCATGTCACGGTCAAAATGCGCCCGATGGAAAGCGTTCACGACCCGCAGCGTCCCCACGTGCTTGGCGTAAGCACGGTACCACAGGCTCAGCACACGCGCGCGCTTCGCCTTGCTTAGAGCCTCACCAGACCGACCGGCGCGCTCGTCAGCGGTGCGCTCGACGTCCTTGGCCAGCCTCACCAAGAAGTGTTGAGCGTCCTCGTCGATGTTCTCTGCGTCAAACTCGCGCTTGAAGCGCGCCTCCTTGGCCGGGATCAGTCTCGACGTCATGCCAAGCGGGATGGTGGCAAACGTCAGCGTCACCGTCCCAATCCATTCCGAAAAACGCAGGCGACTGACGTCCATGAAGTCACCGAACGTCTGCACGGCCACCACCTGAAACAACGCGCAGAAGCCCACGACGAGAAGAAACGGTCTCGAGCGCCCAAAGCCCTCAAAGACGTCGATCTCGTCGTACAGCTTGCGGCAGTTGAACATGTGAAACAACGCGCCAAATACAAACACATTGAAGACGATCGTGCTGTGCTCGCGGCTGTGGCGCTTCGCACCGAACCAGCGGTGACCGAACGCCTGCAACACGAGTGTAAGAAGCAGCTGGTACACTGCAATCAACGCGATCGTGATGTGCATGCGGTGCGACACCAGCGGCGCCTTGCGGTGAATGGGCTGCCGCTTCAGACACTCCTCGCTCGGCTCCTCCGTCGCAAGCGCCAAGGCAGCCAGCGTGTCCATGATCAGGTTCACCCACAGTAGCTGCACCGTTGTCAGCGGCGAGGAGCGGCCACCCGCCATGAGCGACCCGATGAACGTCAGCGCTACGGACACGTAGTTCACCGTCAGCTGCAGTTGCAGGAACTTCCGGATGTTGTCGTTCACGCACCGCCCCCACACAACAGCTCGCTGTACAGAGCGGAAGTTGTCGTCCAGCAGCACAATGTCCGCAGACTTCACCGCGATGTCCGTCCCGCTCCGCATCACAAAGCCAACGTTCGCAAGGCGCAGCGCAGGCGCATCGTTCGTGCCGTCGCCAGTCACGGCAACAACCTCGCCGCGCGTCATCAGCATCAGCACAAGAAGCTGCTTGTCCAACGGCTGCGAGCGCGCCATCACCGTCATGTGGTCCAGTACGGGCCAGAACTTCGCCATGCGCTCCTCGTCGCCGTACGCGTCGTACACAAGGTTGCGGAAGTCCTGGCCAGTCATCGCAAGATCGCCGTAGTATGGATTGAAGATGCCGCATTGGCGCGAGATAGCCACGGCCGTATCGATATTGTCGCCGGTGCACATGCGCACCGTCACGCCGGCCGCCTGGCACTTCATCACGGCATCCGCCACCTCCGGCCGCAGCGGGTCCTGGATGCCGAGCAGGGACAGCCACACCAGCGCCTCGGTCGGCTCATCCTCGGGAAGCTCGGTGCCGCTAAGCACCGCGTACGCGACACCGATGGTCCGGTTCCCCATGTCCGCCAGCTTCTTCACCTGCTGCGCGATGCGCTCGCACGCCTCGTCCGTCATGGGCACCTCGTCGCCCGTCTCGTTCACGTACCGGTCGCACAGCGGCAGAATGCGGTCAGACCCGCCCTTCACGTGGTGCAGCAGCGTCCCGTCCTCCTGCCGCACAACAGCGCTCATCCGCTTCCGGTCGCTCGTGAACGGGAAGATCGTGAACCCGCGCTGCTGGCACGCCTTGCGGGTCCGCTGGTGCGGCCGCGACTTCATGTCGCATGCGTCCGCCTCCGTCATCGCAACGCGGTCCACGAAGTCCAGCAGCGCGTTGTCCGTCTTGTTGCCCCTGTCCGCCACCCACTGCCAGTACGGCGCAACCCTGTGGCCCTCCTTGTCCGTCGTGCTCACAACCTTCTCGCTCGAGCTGTTGACCGCAATGCCCTCGCTCAGCCGGCGGAGAGAGGCCGCGCGCATGTCAGACAGCGGAACCGGCTCCAGCAGGTCGCCCGGACGCTTCACGATGAAGTGCTGCATGCCAACGTAGCCCTGCACCACGCTCATCAGGTTCTGCGTCAGCGTGCCCGTCTTGTCGCTGCAGATCTGCGTCGCGTTGCCCATCGTCTCGCACGCGCGCAGGCGGCGCACCTGGTTGTTGTCATCGTGCATCTTGCTCTGAGAGTAGGCAAGCGCGATCGTCACGGCCAGAGGCAGACCCTCCGGCACGGCCACCACGATGATGGTGACACAGAGAAGAAAGTAGTCGAGGAAGTGGAGGTAGGACGTTCCCGGTTCGTGCTGCAGCATGCGGAGCACCTCCATCATGGAGAGCAGAGCGAACAGCAGCATCGCGGAGCCGAGACCGATGCGACCGATGAGGTCGGCAAGCTCGTTGAGCCGCTCCTGCAGTGGCGTCGGGCGAGGCGCGCCAGCGCCGCACGACTCCATCAGCAGCTTTCCACCGAATGAGCGCTCACCCACGGCGCACGCCAGCATGTACGCGCTCTCCGCAGTGTTCACCACAGTCCCCGTCAGGATGAACGGCGCGTCCACGCTCTTCTTCTTAGGGTCGTTCTCGCCCGTCACGCTGCTCTCGTCGATCACAACGCTCATGCCCGTCACGTAGAGTCCGTCCACAGGCACCACAAGCCCAGGTGACAGGCCCACAACATCGCCCACGACGATCTCCGTCACATCAATCGTGGTCTCTTCGCCGCCACGGCGCACGCGAACCGGCTGCGCAGAGTTCTCCTCCGTCAGCTTGTGGAACTTCTGCTCCTTGCGATAGTCGTTCACGGATGACACCGTGGTCACAATGACCACAGAGCAGACGATGGCAAAGCCCTCGATCCAGCCTGTCTTGTAGTTCACCTCCGTCTGGCCGGGGTCAGGCACAGTGAGCCCAAGGATGAGCGACACGATGGCCGCCACCGTCAGCAGGCGGATCATGCTGTCCTCCCAGGAGGCCTTGTAGATCGCCCAAAACGTCAGTGGCGGGTCCTCGGGCAGCGCGTTCCGGCCAAAGAAAGCGCGGCGCGCCGCCACCGTGGCGGCATCCACGCCGCCCGTCAGGGACGTGTGCAGCGTGTTCGAGATGCCCTCCACCCTGCCGAGTTTTTCGTACAGCGGCATGGCCTCGTTGGCGCGGGCGAAGATGTCTTCCAACTGCATCTGAATCTCGCCACCAATGGCGGGATTCGTAGCCGGGATGGTGGGGCGAAGAGGCGACGGCAGCGCTGCGGTGACGGGCGTGTGATGCTGGGGCACATCTGTGATCACCACGACGTCCGTTGGGCTCTTCAGCGCCATAGTGGGAAGCAAAGGTTTACGGCGTGTGGGGTGTCTTTTCTCTCTCAGCTTTGGCGGAGAGGCTCTGCCGTCGTTCCCTGCACTTGCGTGAATGGCAAGCCTGGCAAGGCGTGTGAATCGAAGGACTGGAGTGGGAGGAGGAGCTCACGTGAGGGGAGGGAAGAGGGCAACGGCAGGGAGACAAGAACAGCCAACAAGCAAGGCGCACGAGGCGTTGGACAGAGACAGGAGAAGCAAAACCCGACTAGAACGAGTAAAAGTAGCACAGGAGAGGGTGCACTGCGGCACAGAAAATGAGGGGAGGGGAGGGTACAGACGAGGACAGAGAAGGCGTCCAAACAAACGCACAAAATACCGACGCACTCGCCAAATACGCCGACAGGCAGACAAAAGGCGCCCCCTCCTCCGCCGTCAGGTATGGGGACCCCCGCTGTTTCTTGGCTTTCGTGCGTTGAAGCAACAGAGCCAAGAGCAATCGCAGCGCTGAAGGGGGAAAGGGGAGAGGAGATGGAAGCCGCAGAAGGAGGCGAAGACTCACAAAGAAATCGGCAGGGTTGGGGCAACAGCACCACCACGGCGATGAAGACACACAGACACACACGCTAAAGGCAAAGAGGGAGGGGCACAGAGAGTGCGCGGGATAGGGCCAACACTGGACTTTGGCGCACGTGCTCGCGAGTGGGTCTGACGGGGGGGGGGGGTGTATGTCCGATGAAATGGCGAGTTCAGAAGAGCGTCTGCTGCAGGCGGGACGTCTGTAAAAGCGGAAGAAGGGGACGATGTCTGCCGTGCTCACGGGCGGAAACGAAAAAGAATAGGAGAAGAGCGTCACTGCCGCAGTCGCACACAGAGACACGCAGAAGGGCACTAAAAAGCTCCTCCGTGTGTGTGGGGGGGGGAGGGGGAGGGGGGTCAGAGGGCGAGCGCCTGAGCGGTGTTGGAGGCAGTGAAGTTGACCTCTCTTCTCTTTATCAAGGAAAACTCGCGCCTGCGAACCCGACTCAAAGAGAGAGAGAAGCTCACAACTGTACACTCGATGAATGAAAGAGCGATGGAGTAGAGTGGCGTGGTGCAGGGAAGAGGGAGGGGGGCAACAGAGAAGAGGGTGAGGAAAGAGAAAGTGGAATGCTTTTGAGGAAGCGCGCGCAGGTATGTGCGTGCACAACGCCGATCTTCACCTCCACGTGATGGTGGTGAGAACTTGACTGGGGGGAGGGGGGAGGAGAGGTGGAGAGGAGGAGAGTGGCACAAAAAGAAAAGGAGAAAGTGCACAGAAGATCAACGCACGTCTCGTGCAGTTGGTGCGCACGTGGGTGCGTGGACGCCGACGAGGGGGAGAGAGAAATTAAGAGAGTGAAAAGGAGGTGTGCGGTCGGAGCACAAGGAGAGGGGAACAGAGGGGGGCCCCACGAGCTGCCTAAACAGCCAATCGAAGAGGCATATCTGCAAACGACGTCTCATCCCATCACCTCACCTTTTCTGAAGCACCTGATACCCCCCACCCACCCATTGTGTGTGGGTGCGTGTGGGTGTGTGTGTATGCACTTGCCCGTAGGAGGGCATGTGCCTGGCCTTGTCTCTTTCCTCGTGCCCTCGTAGAAGTTCGTGCACCTCTCAGTACTTCACTCGCTCACAGTCACTCTCCCCTCCTCCTCCACCTCACTGCACGCGTAGGCGCAGCGAGCAATACCAAAAGTAGTTAGGACTTCAGTAGCAGTGGCAGCACACGAACAGCTGTACAGACGCACATCTACACACGCACCGCTTCTTCAAGCATCTTTCCTAGCGCGGCGGCACCGGGAGGTGTCGCAACCGCGCGAACCCCTCGCATCACTTCCTCCCGGAATCTGAACAGCTGCGCGACAGCGCGATGGAGTCGTTTGTTCTCGGCCGCCACGCGCTCACATTCCCCTAACAGAGCCTGCAAGCTGTGCAGGTGCAACTCGGGCAGCACCACAGGACTCGGCACCAAAGACATATCCTTGGGTACACTGAAAGGAACGTCCGTAGTGACGGAGGCCTGCACCTCAACGTCCTGCACGGCAGCCGCAACAGGGCTCACCGTTGTACTGTTCTCCAATACGTCAGCCGCCACATCCGTCTGCGACCACGTCTCCTTGCGTTCCACCGGCGCAGCAGCAGCGAGCTGGTCCTCCTTCAAGCGCTGGACCTCCGCCTCCAGCGCACGACGCTGCATCTCACCATTCTCCAAGAAGCTATGCGCCTTCTCCTTCCATTCCTCCATATTTTCCCTGAAAGAGTTCATTGCGACAGTCGCGTTCTCGCGCTCGCGCTCCGCGGTCTCTAGCGCCCCCTGCAGGCGGCTCATCTCCGTTGCATGCTCTTCAGCAGAAGTTTGGGCAGCGTTGGTGGCAGTCTCCAGCGCCGCCACCTGCGCCTCAAGCTCCTGAATGCGATTCTTGTCCTCCAGCATGGCCCCTTTGACTCGCTCCTTCCACAAAGCTAGCTTGGCCTGCACAGCGTCCTCGAGCACTTCAGGTGGAATGTCAGCGGCAGCCATCTGTGCTGGGGGCGCAGAGAGGGTGTTATCGAAGAGCCCTGTGGATGGAAGAGAGGGCGGTGGACTAAGCACTGCCGGCGGCGCCTTCGTCAAGAAGCTCTCCGTGATCGATGTGGCAGCGGCAGACGGCAATGTGGGCTGCACTGACGAGCAATGCTGCTCTTGAAGCTGAGAGTGAGCTTGTTGAAGCGCCTCCCTAACGCTGTAGAGCTCTTGCTGAAGAGCAGATACCTGAGCCTGGAAGTGCTGTTGCTGCTGGTGCTGGGCAGCGACAGGTTCGCCAGAGTCCAGTGAAGGGGCCGTGGCCGCTGCCAGTTGAGCTTCTAGGCCGCGGATACGCTCCTGGTCGGCCATCATGACGGTCATGACCTTCGTCTTCCACGTGTCCACCTTCGCCTGAAGCTGGTCGTATTCACGCTGCCGCTCACGCAGCTGCTCCTCCAGCTCTGAGACGCGCAAGCTGTGTTGCACTTGTTGTTCCTCCAGCTCCCGCTGCAGTTGACGCAGCTGCGATGCGGAAGCGGTGGCATCTGTGGCAGTGCCAGATCCAGCGGAGAAGGCTGATGTTTCCGTACTCGAGTTGTGCATAGGGGCGCTCTGGTAGCCGCGCGAGGACTGCGAGAGGCTCTCCTCCGCTGGCGCGCCGGTGACACTTTCGATGAACGTCTCCATGGCTGATATGCGCTTGTTCTTCTCGCGGATTTGGTTCGCCTGCTTCTTGGCGATTTCGATGAGCTCCTCGCGCGGCATGCAGCCCAAGTCGATGACATGCGTTCGCGGCGATGACATCTCTTTCCTTTCGTCTGCCCCCCAACGCTCTAACGCACGGTCTATACGTATCCCCTTCGACTGTGCGTGTGAACGTGTGTGGAAGGGGAGAAGTGAGAGAGAAGGGAAGACACAGCAGGGGGACAGAGAAGCAGACAATGACTTTAAAAGAAGCGATTTGCGCTCGGTAGTAAGAGAGAGTACGAGAGGGAGGGAGAGGGGAGGAGGGCAGTAAGAAGAAACGAGCGTGGAGAGGAAAAGCAGTGATGGGACTAAGCGACTGAGGTGAGGGAGACACCCCCCCACACACACACACACACACGTTGATCACGCACCGAAGAGGGATTGGATGTGGTCTTCCTCCTCCTCCTCCCCTGCGTCTCGCAGTGTCGCCTCCTCAGCTCGTTAAGAGTGACTGACAGGTCTCAGCTCTTGTCGTGCTTATGGCGGGTCGGTGGAAGAACGGATAGTGATGATGAGAAGGGGAGGAGGGAGGAACAGAGTAGAAGGTAGTGATGCTGAAGCATGGAGAAGGGGATGGGGGAGACGTCGTGCCATCCAGCATGCAGGGCACACAGATGTGCACGTTCTTTGGCGGTCTGAAGCGTAGTCTTCTCTGCCACGTGTGTGTGTGTGTGTTACTCTGTTATGTTCGCCGTTGATGGGTGTTGTGTCTTGGGTCGCTTGTCGCTGAGCCACGGAGCTTAGAATGTTGTCGGTTAGCCCTGCGTTCGCTTCTCCCTTCAGGCAAAGAGAGAGAACGACTGCTGAGGTGATGTGCCGGGCAGTGTGGATGCCCGGGTATGGGCGTGCCTCAAAGTGCGTCAGAGCGACGGCAAGGAGGAGTGAGCGAGTGAGAAAAAGTGCGCCATCTGCGAAGTCGATGTAATGAGAAGAGAAGCCCAAAAGCGAAAGGCCAAACCACCGCTGCCACGCACACGGCGACCCAAACCTTCACAGCGCAGCCTCCCCACTCATTCCCATCGCACACACACATACACACGCACGCACTCTCAGCGACTACGCAATAGCGGACACCGTGCCCACCACCGTCACGTCGATAGCGCAGTCCAGCGGCGCCGCGGACTCCGCGTCGCCAGCACCCTTGCCAGCCTCCTCGCGCAGTCGCTTACCTGCGTGTGCGTGGGCCGCGCCGTTGGCAACCGCGCCACCCTCAGCGGGCCTGCCACAGGGAACGACAGTGAAGCTCAGTCGCACCCGCTCCACCTGCGTGCGCAAGTCCAGCCTCGCGAAGGCGGAGGTGAACACGGGTGCCATGACACCACGGTGTGCCATGCGAGCCTGTGCGTTGATAACGCGCTTGTCATACGGTGCGGACGGCAGCGTCACAGTACCAACGGACGTGGATGGGACTGAAGACGAGGGCGCAGGGCCTGAGAGGGGGGGAGTAGCCGTGCCGCCAAACCGCAGCGGAATCACAGCGACGACGTACGACCTCGGCGCGCAGTTCACCTCCCCACAGACGTGCGCGTGCACGACGATATCAGCCGCTAGACCACTGTCCGAAGAGAGAGATGACGGCATTCTCTCTGTGTGCTGTTCCTTCTGCCTAGGTTTGCAGGCCCCACTGTTCGTGCAAGCGGATGTTTTCGTCGGTCCAAGCCGCGCGTGAATGCCACTGATCTGCAAGGTGAACTTGCCATTCGGGTAGGGAACCACCAGCGTCCGTGCAGCCGCGGCAGCCTCACTGCTGCGCCGCGCGTTCGCCTTGCACGCGTCCCGCATCGACGGAATCTGAAAGCTCAGCACAATCGGCTTCATCTGCTATACAGAAAGAGAAAGACGAACCTAAGGTGGAGTAACGTTGCTTGGCGAGTAAAGGGTGCGGGCGAAGGGGACGTCTTGCGATTCTGGTGAAACTCGGCCAAGCAAGTGGCGCCGCCAACGTTAAAGATGTAACGGGACGTGCTGGCTGGAACGAACAAGAAGAGCGAAGGAGGAGAGGGGAGAGAGGAGCAGTGCATGGCACAGGAGGGAAGGGGGGAGGTGGTGGGAGGAGGAGGAGGAGGAGGAGGAGGAGGGCGGCTGGGTGACTTTGTGAGGAAATGAGAAAAACAAAGCCGAGGAAGGGGGCACCGGCACACCCGCGCGCACGTGCACACATACACGAGACCGACGCCACGGCTTACGACGTGGGCAACCGCTCCAGTGACCGTGCTGGACCACGCAGAGCAGCCACATATTTGTATAGACGGATGAGAAGAAGGGGGGGAGCTGACTCACGCTGGCTGCCTTCTCGTTCACTGTTTTTCGCCTTCCGCAGACTGTGCCATCGCTATATAACCTCACGTGCGCCTCGCCATGCGTATGGGTGGGAGTGTGGGGGAGTGTCTCAGTACTTTAGTATCTCCCCCTCCCTAACCCACTTCCAGGACCGCTGCCTCCTACGGATGTAGGTCAGCTTCCTCCCTTTCACCCATCGAACCAGGAAGCCAACGGCGGCATGCTCCACGTAAAGCTGGCGTGTTCAGTGACAAGGGCTCTGTTATCCATTTGGCTTCAAATTTTTTCACTTTACGTGGACCAACGGCTACGCGACGCACCCCTTACACGCTCAACACCCGGCACAGGCACACACCCATCTACACAGAGAGAGAGAGAGAGAGGGAGATGCACACGGGTGTTGCCTGCGTATGCCATAAACATCCATGCGTGTGTGTGTGGGAGTGTGCGTCGGCAGCTTTGCCCACGGTGTCCTTCTTCCTTGTCTTGTTTGCTTGCGGAGTTCGGCGAGGAGTGGGGAGATAGAGAGAAGAGCAGGCAGAGAGGCTCAAAACTCACTCCCGCCACTCTCCCCTTCCCCCCTCCCCCTCTCCCGTCGCGGTTCGCAAGCCAACACACCCGCACACAAGAGGGCCGCTCGTCCGTCTCCGCATCCACAATAACTCACTTTTAGTTTGCTGCTACGCAGCATCGGATGAATCGTCATTCTCCTCGTCATCACTTGTCTCCATGAAGTTCATGGCCATGCCACTACTGTCCTCGTCCTCGTCCGCGGGACGCTCGTAGTAGCCCGTCAGGTGCACCGTCGGATAGACAGCGGCAGCTTCGGCGCCAGCGCCATGAGCGCCTGATGCGTTCTTGTGGTGCTTCTGACTCCGCCCCGTCTTCTTCCCTACCTGCAGAGCAGGTGAGGATGACAACGGCGCGTCAGCAGCAGCCGTAGATCCAGTTTGTGGCACGAGCACAAATGACACCGCCTTAGAGAAGAGAAGCTGCAAGGGGCAGTACGTGATCCTCTGCTCCGGGGACAAGGAACAGACGGCAAATCGAGTGGGCAGGCCATGTCCCTGCACGCACAGTGTAACAGGGCTGTACGCCTTGGCCGTCAGTGACGAAGACGCCCCAGCGTCCGTCGACTGCTGCGGTGGCAGCGGTGGCGGCACCATACTCGTGACGGCGCACTGTGTGATGACAAGCGACGTCCCCTTCGGGATGGCGAAGCTCATCGGGACTCCATCGGGCTTCAGCTCAGCCCCAAAGAAGCAGCTCAGCATTTTGTCTTGAGCGCGCGCGTAAAAATGGGGCGTGCGGCTTCTTGACGTTTGTGTTCGTCTCTAAATCGAGACTGCACTTCTCGACGTGTGTTGTCTTTTTCGGCTTCGATGTCGCTCTCTCGCTCGCTCGCTCGCTCTCGATGGTGACGTGGAGCTGTGCCACCACAGGGGGAGGGGAGAGCAGCGGGCAGCACATCGGATCAAAAATTTGGAGCGCAAGAGGAACGCGAAAGACGGAGAAAGAAGAGAGGGGATGGGGGAGGGGGAGGCTCGATGTGATCACACCGCCCTACACACAGACGCGCACACACACACACACACGCCTTGTGTGGCACCCCTGCCTGTTGAGGGAGGGGAGGGGAAACGGTGCGGAGAGTGCGCCAACACACCGGTGCGCCGCACATGTGCATGAGTCCAATGAATGAAGCACATAGAGAATACTGCGCGCACACTGGCGCAGACAACATATTCATCTGTGCCGGTGGCCCGAAACCGCTGCGGCTGCCCGCGCTGGGTGCTCACATCCGATTGGCTTCGGGTATTGACCATTTCGTTTTGCTTGGTAATCTCGTCGCGTGACGTTGTACAGACCTTATATCTCGCCTTGTCTCCCTCTCTCTCTCGTCTTCGCTCCTCTGATTCCCTGGCAACACACAACGAGCACTGGAAGAGAGAGAGGGAGAGCGTGCGCTTGTGCAAGCCTTCTTTCCCTCTCACATACGCGCACACCCCCAGAAAGCACGCCGCCAACATTTTTCGACAGGGACGATGGCCTTCACTTAATTGGCACACGTCCACCTCGCTCTTCAGCACCTGCTCCCCCTCCCCCCCCCCCCCCAAGAGGAGCATACATATGCGCACAGCTCTGTTGCCGACCACTAGAAGAGAGGCATGACGCCGGTGCTATCACTTCCTACTTTCCCCCATCCTCCTGCTAAGCCTCATCACCACAATCGCCACTGCCACGTGAGAAGAGTGGTAGGAGGTGAAGAGAGGGAGGGTGCTCCGCGCAGCAGAGAGAAAGAGAGGGGAGACACACGCACACAGACACACACAGACATGCGCAGAGTTGCTGAGATGCCATAAAACGAAAAGAAAGCGAGAAGGGGGTGAGGCAGACACAGGGAAGGGAAAGCAAGACGTGGACGTTACATTTGGCTCTGATAGTTGGGGCCACCACCGCCCTCAGGCACCGTCCAGTTGATGTTCTGCGTCGGGTCCTTAATGTCGCAGGCTTTGCAGTGGAGGCAATTCTGCGCGTTAATGACTAGCCTATCATTGACAAACTCATACACGCCAGCCGGGCAGAAGCGCGCCTCCGGCCCAGCGTACTTCTTCAGATTCACCTCTTCGGCAACCTTGGGGTCCTTGAGGCACAGATGGCAGGGCTGGTCAGCATTGTGAGCCGTCCCACTACGGCTGTGGTTGGTCAACAGGTCAAAGGTGAGCACGCCATCCGGCTTCGGGTACTTAATTTCCACGCAGTCCTTCGCTGGTTTCAGAGACAAGTTGTCTGGTGTGCTGTGCTGAAGTGTCCAGGGCTCGCGGCCTTTCACCAGAAGCGAGGTGATGCCGGTGTAGACCATGCCCCATGTGAAGCTCTTGTGGAAGCTCTGCCGAACATTGCGCACTGTGTAGAGCTCTTTGTACAGCCAGCTACTGCGGAAGTAGTCGTCGTAGCTCTTGCACTCCACGCCGCTGGCCGCCTCCTCCTTGCCGCCCTTGAAGGCGTCCTCGTAGACGGCTTCGGCGGCCAGCATGCCAGACTTCATGGCCGTGTGCGTGCCCTTGATCTTCGGCAGGTTCAAGAAGCCAGCACAGTCACCCACTAGCACGCCCCCGGGGAAGTGCAGCTTTGGTAGTGCGCTAAAGCCGCCCTCAACCAACGTACGCGCACCGTACAGGATCGGACGGCCGCCCTCCAGCTGCTCCCGAATGAGGTCGTGCGTCTTCCACTTCTGCATCTCCATGTACGGTCGGCAGTAAGGGTTTGAGTAGTCAAGGCCCACCACGTAGCCGCACGAAATGAGGCTGTCGCCGTAGTGATAGAGGAAGGCGCCGCCGTAGGTGTTGTCGTGTCCCTTATCCGTCGTCGGCCACCCCACCGTGTGCATGACAGTGCCTGGGTGATGCCGCTCCTTAGGCACCTCCCACACCTCCTTGATGCCGAGTCCGAATGTTTGTGGGTTGTCGGCGGTGCGCAGCCCAAAGCGCCTCTCTAACTTCTTGGTGCAGGAGCCACGGCAGCCCTCGGCAAAGATGGTCTGCTTTGCGCGGAAGATCATACCAGGCTCGTACTGCGCCGTTTGCCTGCCCTTCTTGTCCACACCCCTGTCATTCAGCTGCACCCCCGTCACGGCGCCAGTGGCCTCGTCAACCACAACGTCCGCCGCCGCAAAGCCTGGGTAGATCTCGACTCCGAGTGCCTCAGCCTGCTCACCAAGCCACTTGCACACGCCACCGAGGGATGTGATGTAGTTGCCGCGATTGTGCAGCGTTGAGGGCAGCCACGGCATCTTGAGACTACGTGACGGCCCTGTCAGGACATGGAAGGCGTCGGTCGTGACGGGTGTCATGTTGGAAAAAATAGAGCCCTCCTGCTCACGCCACCCGGGCAGTAACTCATCCAACCCGTGCGGCTCCACGCAGGCGCCGGAGAGCGTGTGGGCGCCGATCTCGCTTCCCTTCTCGATGAGGCCGACGCGGAAAGAGTCCTTCTGGTCCCCGGCGAGCTGCTTCAGCCGAATGGCAGCCGAAAGCCCCGAGGGACCGCCGCCGACGACGACAACGGCGAATTCCTCAATGTCGCGGTGCACCTCAGACCCCGCAGCCGCGGCGGCGGCACACAAATAGCGCGAAGTCCAGCGCAGCATGATGGCGCAGCACAGATGCCCTACCCTACGGCTGATGTATAGTGCGAGAGTATGTGGGTGCGTCAGTGCAGTCGCGGGTGTCTATGTATATAGGGCTTGCGCGGAACAGGGAAAGAGGGGAAGTGAGTCACAGATCCACTGGCTCAGCGCCACCTGAGTTTTTTTGGCAACTGGTGGGTGTGTGTGTGGGTGTGTGTGTGTGTGTGGGGGGGGGGGGGGGGGGGTACGAGGCGGCGAGGAAGAGAGCGAGGGAGAGAGAGAAAGAGCGCGCACGACACAGAAAAAGGGGTGAAGAACGGGGGGTACCCACGTGAAGGTGTTGCTGATGTGCCTGTGTAGGGGTGCGTCGGTAAAGACTGGGCGCTTGCGTCAGCGCGGGTACGTACGAGCCTAGTGGATGAAGTGACTCGTGAAGTGGGAGAGCAAAGCAGCAGCAGCAGCGGGGTAAACACGAATAGGGGGGAACAAAGCAAGTGGGGGTAAAGAGTCTAAGGCACGGGAGAGGTGGGGAGCGGGGGGAGGGGAGGGGGGGACGAGGGGCGGAATGGCAGCGAGAGGTCACCGCCCTTTTTGTTTTCGCTTCCTTTAGCCCGCTACTTTTGTGTGTGTGTGTGTGCGGGGGGGTGACACAGGGAGGAGGGGGATAAGGTGGTCGCCGGAGGCCTGGTGCGCACTTGTGCATTTTGTTCAGCGACTCGGGGGAGGCAAGGAGGGAGGGGGGCAGCGATGAGGGATGGTGACAGCGATGGTGGTGCACAACATGGATCGTAGATGGTCGCAAGCACCGAGGCGGATGCAGACGCAGCAGTGAGCGCGACGCAGGCAGCCGGAGACGTCCGCTGAGCCACGAATGAGTGTGTGGCACCTACACACGCTGTTGTACCCAGTGAAGGCAGCGAAAAAAAAAAAATGAAGGGCACAAACAGAAAGGAGTCGGCGTGTGTGTGTGTGTGCTGCTCGCTGAAGTGCTCTGCTTCTCCTCCTCCTCGGCTCTTGGTGCCTGGAGGGTGGGGGGTGCGTCGTGTGCTGGGATCGGCGCTTCTCCTTTGAAATTTGAACCGCCGACACACACACACGTACACGTACGCGCGAGTAGAATGAGAAGACGAGTGATTCGCTTTCCTCTTCGTTTTCGCGCCTCCCACTCCACTCGCCTGTGTGTATGGTGGGGGGGAATTTCTGGCGGTGCCGGTGTGCCACCCCGTGCGGAGAGAAGTGCGGTGTGCGCCTTGTCCGTGGTGCGGCAGGGAGGAAAGAGAAAGCACAGACGAGGGCTCGGAGAAGGGAAGAAAAGAGAAGGGGAGGGGAGGGGAGGGAATGTAATCATAGCGCAAGTCCTCCGACAGTCTGCAAGTCCCCTTACCGTCTTTGTGGCTCTGCCTGCCCGCCACCCACCCACTCACCTCCCAAACGACAACACACGGGGGAGACAATTATGCCACGTGGTGTCGAACCAGCAGCCCAATAACAGCCACGAAGATGGCGCCGTACAGCATCGCGTTCTCCAACAGCTCGTACCACGATAACATCGCCTTCGCAGCGCCCACTGCGCTCCTCTTGACGTGGCTCCACATAACTTGAAGCATGGCAGTCAGCATGCCCAATGGCCCCTGAAGAGCGGCGAGCCTGTCCTGGTGCGCCCAATGGGCACCCCCCACGCCGGTCGATAGGGGGACATCAACGCCATTCATCCCTACCTCATCCAGGGAGAACGTCGAGTCAGCTGAAGTCGAGGACGAAGCGGAGGGTGACGTGAACGCTGACGACTGCGGTAGCAGCCCAGAGATGCCAAAGTGCCGCAGAGACCACTGCACGTTGAGAATCAGCAAGGCAAACTGCACTGCCATCCAGCCCCGCTCCTCTTGCCTGAGTGACGCCGTGTAGTACTTCCACGAAAGGTACACATCAACGCCGCGCGCCATCGGGTCCGCGCTGGTGCGGTCCCACGCGTTTGCCGCGGCCTTGACAGCTAAGTAGAAGGCCGGTGATGCTACCAGGTACTCGGGCGGGTTCGAGTGCACCATCCATTCAGCCCCTGTGGGGACGCTGGTGTAGTGCCGCAGCACGTCAGGACGCCCTGCCACCTCCTGGGCGGACATGCCTCCCACCACCCGCGTCACGCGAGGAGCTTTATGCAGACCCAGCTGGTACATGAAGCCCACGTTGAAGAGTGCCTGTGCATTGTGATGCTGATCACCTGCGATGCGGTAGTACGCCAGTGCACGCTCCATGTTCACCCCGTACAGGGGGGACTCCCCATAATAGTAGAAATTGCCGAGTCGCAGATACGCAGCCCCGAGCGTGGCGTGCGTGTGCGTGTGATGCAGCACGGTGCGCTGCAGTAGATGGTAGAGCAGCTCGCTGGCGGCCGCCTCGCCGGAGAGGTACTGAGGAGTCCCTGCTGGCGTGGAGGGCGAAGGCCACAACAGAGGGACCGCACCGGCCTTGCCGACATGTCTGCCATCCGGCAGTGTCGTGTCCGCGACCTCGAGGTATTCATCTACGTACTGGGCGGCCACCCACGGAGAGACTGCGTCGCCCGTCTCAGTCAGGCTGAGAAGCTCGACAAAGGAGGCCAACGACACAGTGGTGGGCCCTTCACCTTCGTCCGACGACACCAAAGACTCCTCCACAGCGTGCAGGCGGTCGAGAATGCCGGCGAGCAGCACTTGATACTCCGCCTCCGACCGCGGTCGCACAAACCCGCCAAGATGGTTGGCAGCGCCGCCGTCATCGTCCTGGCCCCGGCTGCCGTCGTGGGAAGACACGTGCCTGTCCCTCGTCTCCCTCAACAGTTGTGCGTCACCGTCTCCGTTGATTCCCATCTTCTTCGCCGCATCACCATGACGCTGCCGCTGCGGCTGCACATTTGCATTGTCAGAACCGACAGCGGCACCGCCACCCGAACGGTGGTTGCCGGGCGCGCGGTGCTGCCAAGTGCCAAAGGACGCGGTGCGCTGATACAGCGCTAGTGCCCGCTCACACTCTGCCGCTGGTATGCCTCTACTGTCCTCGGCGACCTCGCTCAGCATGTTTGCCAGCTGCCACTGCGCCAGTACGCTGCCTTGCTTCGCCGCCCTTTCGAAGAGGCGGCGCGCCTGCTTCTTGTCTAGCACCACCCCGCGGCCGTGCAGAAAAAGGACGCCGAGGTTGTACAGCCCCTCAGCGCAGTGGCTGCGGTAGAAGTACTGCGCCGCCGTCACGAAGTCCGGCGGCCCGTTCAACGGCGGCGCCGCAGACTTGTCGTCAACGTCTGACTCGTCAGTGGCGTGGCTGTTGGTGTCGGCCGCGCCATGGCGCTGGTCTTGATGGAGGTACCCAATAGCGTGGAGGAAGCCTATCCCGTTCAGGGACAGAGCATCGTTCTGCAGAGCGCCTAGGCGGAAGTGGTGGAGGGCCCTCCGCAGGTCAGGCCGCAGTGGTGGGGTGATGGATGAGTCACCAGCCATGTACAGCTGACCCAGAGCACCCTGCGCTCGTGCACTGCCCTGTTCGGCAGCGGCCTTGAAGTAGGTGGCGGCGCGACGGCCATCGCGCGCCACCTGATAGTCACCCTTGAGGAGCAAGTACCCTAGTGTGAGGATCGCATCCACGTCGCCGATGTCGGCCTGATACTTGAGGCTGATAAGATCCAGCCGGCGCTGCTTGCGCACGTCAGACGCGGCAGCGTCGTCGCGGTAGGCAAAGAAAGACGTTGAACCGCTGCGACTGCCCCTGCCGCTGCCAATCGTCTTGGCGCCAGCGGCCATCGGTGTCACACCACTGTCGGAGGCAGCAGCAGTGCCGTCGTACGTCATAGCCACCGCGTCCGCTGCCTCGCGGTAGTGCGCCAGCGCGCTCTCGCAGCTCTCCACAACCCCGAGGCCGAGCTTGTAGCGGTACCCGAGCGCCATGTGCGCCTCAGGTACCGCCTCCATAGCGGCGAAGGAGTAATACATGAGTGCATCCCGCTCGCTGCGCGGGACGCCGACGCCGTAGGCATGCAGCACACCGAGAAGCCAGTTCAGCCGTGCATGTCCGTACGGCGCCACGTCACGGGCTCGCTGAACGAAAAGCGTCACGTTCTCATCCACGTAGAGCGCCTCCAGCGCGTGGTAGTAGAGGTAGGAGAGAGCAAGTCGCGACGGGGGTGGGGATCGAGGGTGCAGCACGTGGTGCTCCCAAGGATGATACGGCGTGTCGGTGCTGCTACAGGGCGTGGTGATTGCGGCAGAGGCTGTTGAAGAAGGCGCAAACCCTTCCCTTTCTTTGTTCAGCTCATCACCATCGGCATTCCCCACATCAGCGGCAGACTCTCTGACGGAGCTCTCTGCCCCCTCCGTGAAGCCAGTCTCAGCAGCAGCAGTATCATCCGGTCCTTCCCAAAACTGCGTGGCCGCCCCCTTCCCATCCCTGATAGTGTCGGCATCGGTGGCAGAAGCAGCATCACCGGGCTCAACCTGGTCCTCTGTCGCTTGCACATAGGCTGCAGCCTCACCGCTCTCCTCAGGAGACACCGGCACATCGCTAGCGACATCGGCGGTGGCGAACAGCGATACAGAACGATCAGTTTCAGGCACCTCCGCAGTTGCAGCGTGCTCCTCTGCCGTCAACTCCGCTTCAGGCAGTGGCGCTTCTGCGGGCCACACCTCCTTCGCCAAGCCGCCCGACGTGCCGGTGAGAACCCCATCATCCGCTGTAGTGGCTTCTGCGCCATGCGTCGCACCATCGCCCTGAACTCCCCCGCCCTCCGTCCACTGCTGGTGCTCGTCATGGTGCTCCGGCAGCTGTTGCTCCTGCGCCTCCAGCACAGAAGGGGAGTCTGATGACACCTCGCCGCCCACTTCCTCGTGAGCTTCACCGGCCCATGCCTGGTGCAGCTCTTCTGAAGTCCTCTGCGCCGTGGGCGCTTCAGGCGAAGCGGGTGCTGCGTTGGCTGTAGACGCTGGTGGGGTTTCCTGATGTGCGGCCTCCGCGGCAGCCTCCTGCTGTCTCTTCGTCACCTCCCATCCAGGCCCACTTTGCGGAGTGGTGCGCGCGTCATGGTCCAACGCGGCGCTCTGCTGGTCTTCATGCGGATCTCGGCCATCCCTCTGGAAAGGCAACCGATCCTCTGTCCGTGGTTGCGGCGATGCAGATGAATCCCTTTCTTTCCACGCAGGAGTGGAAGGGGTATCCTTATCGAACGCGGATGGCTCATCTGGCTGCGCTGGTGTAGTAACGTCCTCATGTGGTGGTGGTGGTGAAGCTTCCCATCCCTGCGCCGCATCAGCAGCGGCGGCGGTTATACCAGCATGGTTGTTGGAAACAGTGGCAGGCTCTGTAGCCGGAGGTGCGGCATGCGCATCACCCACGTAGGGAACATCCGTGTCGTCTGTGCACATAAGTGATGGGGCGCTGGCCGTCGGCTCTGTCGCCTGATGTTGCTGCTCATGCTGCCAGTTCTCTTCTTCGCCGCTGTACAGGGTGCTGTTCAGCGGCACTTGGCTCGGCACATCTTGTTGCGGCAGCGGCTGCTCGGGCCAGTCACGTGCTACCCGGACGGACTCCTCCGTGAAGGCCTCTGATGGGAGGGGAGAAGAAGTTCCGGCTTTCCTGTCTGCTGGCACTGAGTCCGTGTGCAGCTCAGTAGCGCGCTTCGTAGCTTGCTCGTAGTGCCCCTGCTGGCTGAGTGAGGACTTTGGTGCTCCCAGTGCTGCGTCATCGTGGTGCTGCGGTACAGCACTGGCCGGCGTGAGCTTGTCATCCGCGGATAGCACATGGAATGCGTTTATATGTACCGCTGGGGCCTGAGCCACCACACTGTTCGTTTCATTGCCAAAGGTGTCCGCCGGATGCTCTGAAGCATTACTCTCCACTTCGTCCAGAACAGCTTGTGTGGCAACGCTTGCGAGTATGGCGAGCACCAAGACGGTGACCGAAAACCTCCAGAGAAGACTGCACCGCTGCTGACCGCTGCGGCAGCCTCGACGCAAGACGCTGTGGATGCTCATCGCAGCAATACACACAAACCGACAGACAAACAGCGAAGGGAGTTGCGAGGGAGAAGAGGGGGGCAGCAGCCCGTCACTATTCCTGGTGGACTGCGTCACTGTACACACGAAGAGCAGCTCTGCTATATAGGAGCAATCAAAGAGGACCCAAGTGCACAAGTGGTGTGGCAGAGGGTGTGCGTGGGTCTGCGAGTGGGTTGTTGTGTCAGCGTCGAGTGCAACACGTCCCGCCCTCTTCCTTGGCGTGTGTGCGCAGGTGATACTTGTGTGAGGTGCGAGTGGAAAGGGGGAAGGGGGTAGAGAGAAGGCGGCGCACTGTCTTGCTCTTGCTGTTTTGCGCTGTGCTGCTGTGATGACTGTGTCCTCCAGGAGGATCACTCTGAAGGAGTGGGTGAGCGAGAATGAAAGAGACAGAGAGGAGAAGACAAATGCAAAAGCCTCCGCAGCATGAAGCGAGAAAGGGGGCTTGGGCAGCAGCAAGGCCACATCGACGGCACACGCGCACAAAGACGTGTAAGGCAGCAGAGGGGGGGATGTGTGCGTGTGCCGTCGATGTGGCCAAGTGCACGAACAGCGGAGAGGTCATGTACGCCCTCACACAGAGAGAGAGGAAGGGAGAGGGGTCCAGTTGAACGTGTCAACGGAAGCTCTCTTACCTTCGCACGTGGCCAAGGGGGACGGAGAAGAGGTTGTGGATGGGGGGGTTATAGTAATGTTACGGGATGACCTCTTGACGCATTAACCTTACTGCGTGTGTGGGTGCACTGCTGCTGCATTGCTCCGCAGCGCCCTCACCTATCATGGCAGCCCCGCTCCTCCGCACACACGCGCGCGCGCACGTCGGCAACAAAGACAGCACGAGTGGTAGGGGAAGACGAAGGGAACTCATTAAACGATCAGGCGGGGAAGAATGGCGAGTAGAGCACGTTATCGCCAGGTATCGGCAAAGGCGGTGTCGCTACGCAGGGCGGCACTGTAGGCGATGGAGACGTTGGTGGACCACTTGGCGGTCACATCCGCAAGCCCGGCTTCGGGGATAGAGAGCATGGCTGCGACGACGCTTGGCCGCAGTGGTACACGGACGCGAATCCAGCCCGCCAAGGCAGAGTCGCCCCCCGACGAGCTCGCGCCATTCTCGTACTGCGCCGCATCGACGCCGTGCAGGAGCTCCTGCTCGCAGCTCTCCACAACACCGTAGCATGACACAGGAAACCCATTTTGAAGGGAGGCAAGACTGCGCACGACACACCACCGTTCGCCACCGTTAGACTGGCCGTGTGCCGCCGCAGCGGAGGGGCGAGCGTGGAAAAGGACTGCGACTACCGCGTGCTCCAGCGCAGCGGCCACCTCCGCGTGCGTTTGCCGGGTTTGCCGCTGCTGAGCAGCCACAGAGGCAGTGACAGGGGATGTCACCTCTGCGGAAGACGAGGAGGGCAGCGCGGGTCCTGCCAGGTGCACATCGCCGAGCTTTTCATCACGCTCGGCTAGCACGATCGAGTGCAATGCCGAAAGCGGTGCCTCGAGGAGGGTCGTCTCGGCCTCATCTTCCACCGGGCTCGAGTCTTTGCTCGCCGCCTTCGCGCCAGAGGTGGTGCTGCCGACATAATGGCGGAACAGGGCCGAGAAGTACGTCTCCCACCGCTGCTGCCGCCCACGACTGCCTTTCATCGCCTTGATGCGGGCAATCGACGAGTACGTGTCCTCGCGCTGCACACGAACCGAGTGAACCTGGCCGCACCACTTGTGCGCCTTCGCAGTAGTCGGGGGCGAAACCGGTGACTCGCGGTCAGAGGACCCCGCCTGTTGGACGGCCTCTTCGTGGGTGTAAGGATACGGGAGACGACAGAGCAACAGTGCCGACGGCGCCGTGCTGCTGGGAGGTGCGCCTTTGATCTTCCTCTTCTTCGAGCCCGCTGCAGGTTTATCAGCGCGCTCACCACCAACAGCCGCGGCAGCAGAGCTGGCATTCCTGTGACGAACAAGGAAGCGGCGCTGCACCACTTCGGCGTTTAGCCCGTTGCGCGGATCCAGCAAAGCTGCCGTGTCCTGGGCCCATAACTCCTCCTGTGCCTTGTACAGGTGAATCACCTGACGTGGTCGCAGACGGCGCAGTGCCTCGACAGAGATACGGCGACCCGTCTGAAGCACCCAGCCATGCGTGTTCACCACTACAGGATGCGCTTTACTCACCTCTCGTGCCTGCGCACACACGGCTGCTAGTGCGTTCGCCGCGGTCAGTGGGCATTGTGCCGCGGTGCTGCCGCCCACGAAGAAAGCTGAGACAACCTGAGCGCAGCTCGCGTCATGTGCGCGCAGCAGCGGACGCCGCAGAACGGAGAGCGTCAGCTGACCCGGGACGCCAAACTCAGGCTGCCCTACATCGAGATCCAGCCAGTAGCAAAGCCCGTGCTGACTGAGTAGGGTATTTGCCAAGTATCGGCACAGCGTCGACTTGCCGATGTTCGCGGAGCCCAGCACCATGACAGAGCCGCAGCCCTGCGCTGCGATCGACGGCACAATGCTCGGTACGAGGGCGAGATCGACAGACGGCTCGCTGCGGTGAGCAACAAAGGACGGAATGTCCATGTACGCGCTCGACGGTGCAGCGGCGGCGGCGTCCTGCAGCGCTCCTCCCCCCTTTGTGTTCCTCTCTGCCTTGCCACTAGCGGTACCGTACTGACGGCCCCGTTTGCGGGTGAGGTAAAACCTCCGCGTCGGCCCCTCATCGGCATGCCGGCGCAGGGAGGATGGCGGCTGCAGAATCAGCAGGATTGGTGGCAGCTGGTTGGAAAAGAGGCTACGCCAGCTCTGCACTGTCGCCTCCACCCAGTCCCAGTCCACCTCCCCAAACACAGACTCGCAGCCCCACTGCAGTGACTGCAGGAAGGCCTCCTCCTCCTCCTCGTCCGGCTCCCCGGTGCCAGGAGCAGCAGTCACTGCTGAAACGCCAATCAGCACCGCCGACTTCCGGATTCCCGAGGCAGCACAGACGCCACGGTAGTAGAGCGGATTCAGTGGATGGCCCAAGACATCGCCAACGTCCGTCCTCCTGCTTGGTTCGGCAGCGGCGGCTGTCGATAAGCCTCCGGGGGGCCACGCAGGCGCCGGCACGCGAGGCCACTGAGGCAGCTCCATGTCCTGCGCGTGCCGCGTCTTGAGCCGCTTCATGGGCATCAGCACTGCTCGGTGCTCCTCGTGCCACAGGGTCAGTTGCTTTCGACCAAGGTAGAAGCCGCTGACAGAAACTTCGCCAAGACCAAAGCCGATGATGCCGCAGGGACCTTTGATGGTGACAGAGTCTTGAAGTCCGACGAGGGTGTGGTGGCAGCCACTGGGGTGCAGGCGGATCTCGTGGCATGCGAAAAAGAAAGACTGGAAGAAGAGAGAACGCGCACTCGTAGAGACTGTGCCGCTGCCGCCGTTGTGGGCATCGCCGATCAGTGGCGGCGGTGTCACTGTACTGCCCTTGTATTGTGCGTGCTGATGGCGCTCATGCTCAGTACGCTCCGCAGCGCAGAGCCCGCCGCCACTGACCACAGTGTGGCCCTCATGCGGCGCAGGTGCGGAGGACCCCAACAGGTCATCATTGGTGTCTCCATCCTCCTCAGCCTCCTCTGCCTTCTCGTCGCCTCCCGCCTCGCTGAGGGAAGTGAGCGATTCACTTTCCGCCGTGGACGATGCGCTGTAGGCCGTCTCCTCCGAAGAGTACTCGCCACTCCCCTCGTCCTCCGCCTCACTCTCCTCGCTGCTACCACATTTCTTGTTCACGTGAAGCTGAGACTCCTGTCGGCTCAGAAAGTCAGGATCGTATCCAGCCATATGACGCCGCACGCGGTGGTGCTCGCGCTCCTCCTGCGCCCGCTGCCGTAGTTGGTGCCGCTGCCGACGCGTCGGCGCCCCGGAAGACTGCAGCGTCACACCGTTATGGCTGCCTTCCAGTGCCTCAACAGCCGTAGCGTGCATCGTGGATGATGATTCCAGGCTGAGTCGGTTCTCGCCATCGTCGGACTCACTGCTTGGCGGCACCGCTGGAAGTCTGCCAGGCACACCTTCTCTGTCCTCGGTGCGGCTGAGCTTGATGATACTCGCATTGCCAAAGGGGGATGCGCCATCCTCGTTATCATCGTCTTCCTCGTTAGAGACGCGGTCTGCGCCACTCTCACTCACACACCCGTGCGTACGCCGGCCAATGCTCTGGCGGTGACCTTGCAGCGCGTCCTCGACGGTAGAGCTGGCAATCGGCTTACTGGACGTCAAAGGCAATGACGACGAGGCGGTAGCGTTGAAGAGATGTCGACGCCACTGACGCGAGAAGACCACCGGCTTCTGCTGTCTCCGCAGCAATAGCCGCTCTTTGCTGTCAACCTGCGCGTGGCTGCTGCTGGCCATCGTGTGGGCCGCCACCGTCGTCGAAACAGCCGCATCACTGACCGCGAGGGCGGTAGGAAGGCCTTCTTGGGATGCAAATGTGAGCTCAGACGCCACGGTGGGAGAGTCCGGTGCCCGCGAAAGGGACGCAGGTGGCGCTGACATGTCACTGCTCGACGCCTTCGCACTCTTGGCGCGACCCCTAGTCCCACCACGAGTTGAGAAGGGAGTCTGCGGCAGTGGCACAGGCTCGCCGGCACGCATGCCCGCCTCTGACGTCGATGCCGTTGAGCAAGCGGTGGTGTTGGTGTTGGTCGCGTGCGTTTCCGCTGTAGACTGTCCTTGCTGCGGAATGCGCTGCAGCACTGCAGCCGGCACCTTGAAGTGCCCCACTCCAGAAAGCACAGCACTGCTGTCACTGCCACCGCCATTCGTCGGCGTTGCTACCTGAATTTCCTCCACACCTGACACTACGACGCGGCAGCCTCGCGCCGTCACCGCTGCTGTCGCAGTTGTGGTTGCCGTCGACGTTGATATGGCCGCTGCCTGCTCCGTCAACGTTGCGAGTGTCGCCAAAAGAGGAGCGCTGCCCACCCCGTCCGCTACCGACTGCGGGCGGGTGTCAACGATCCTCGTACCCCGTCTGGCGGGCATCAGGGCCGGCAGCTCGCAAAGGTGCGGGTGTGGGGAGGGGAGGCGTGCGTACACCCGTGCGTTAAGCGTATCTGGTCTGATGCGTTTGCTGCAGAATGAGCAGCAGACACGAGTGCGGGTGTGGGTGTGTGCCAATGCCTCGCAGTGCACACGCCACATGCCAAGAAGGAGAGAGACACCCCAAGTCGACGAGGACGAGAGAGAGGGGGGAGAAAGAGGGGGAGAGAGTGTGACAGAGAGGGCCGCTTAGCGGGGGGGGGGGGGGGGGCACATTACGTGTAGGCAACAGCAGCGGCAGCCCCCCCCCCTCTTCCCTCCATCCGTTAGCCAGTTTACTTGTTGTGCTCCCTTCCCTTCGAGTCTTGCCGATGCTGCGAAGAGGAGGTGGTGGAGGCGGTGGACAGAGGGGAGGGAGGAGGGGTGCCCCTTCTTCGCCTTTCTCGCAAATGTTCTGTCGCCTTGCCAGCTTCCTTGTGCGCTCTTTTCGGTCGATGCAGCGCGTTACCGCGCGTGTTACGTAGTCTTAGAGAAACAGAGAAGGGTAGAGCGACAGTGTGTGTGTGTGGGAGGGGGGAGGGGTATGTACGGTGTGAAAGTACAGTGCAGGCAAGGAAAGAGGGGGGGTGCTGACCATTAAAGAATCGACACTCGTTCGACCCCTTCCTCCCCCTGTCGCTCAGCGAGCAGGCATTCGTCCCCAGCAAATGTGCGAGGGGGTGAGCCGCCCTCATCCCCTCATCTGTACGTCGGCAGGTGCCTGCTTGGTGCAGTTCCTCTGCTAGAGTGAGGAGAAAAGGGTGAGAGGAAGAGGGGAGCCGCCCTCTCACACGTCGGCAAAGCGCACCGACTTTGCCGACGCGTTCGCCTTTGGGGTGGGGCGCGGCACCGATCGCTGCATCGCCGCACGGGCCACAAGCTGGCGCTTCTGCTCCTCCAAAACGCGGTGGAAAGACTGCTGCCTCTGCTCCTCCTTCCGCTCCTTGCGGAGGGAACGCGTCTTCAGGCGCTCCTCGCGGTTCGCCTGCACCGTCTTGGCCAGCTTCACCCGCTCGCGCAGAGAGAGGTGCACCTTGGCAGCGGCTGCCCTTGCAGCCTCCATCGCCTTGGCATGCTCTGCCTCGAAGATATCAGACTTCGACTTCTTCGTGGCTGGCTTTGACGCCGCAGCAGCTTCCTTCGGCGCAATGCTCTCCGACAAAGCCGCACCCGCCGCTTTCCCCGTTGATGCAGAGTTGGTCAGCTGCTGCATCTCCTTGCTATCCTCCTCGCCGCTGTCGCGTGTGCGCTTCCGAGACTTGGGGCTAGCCGCCTTTTCCCTCCCCTCCGCCTCTAGCTCCTTGGTGTTGATGGTATCGTTGACGTTGTCCGCATCGTCACAGCGCCGTGCCGCTGCCGCCGCCTTTTTCGTCTCTATCAGGGCAGCCTGAGCAACGGGCGTTGGCGCCAGCAGCGCCTGCCGCGTGCGAACCGTCAAGTCGCCGTCCTGAGTCACGCGGAAGCGCAATGCCTTCTGCTGGCGAATTTCCTCGACCATCCTCTCATTTTCTGCCTCGAGGTCGACCGGGATAGTGCCATCCACGATGGGCAGGCGGCAGTGCAGGATGCCGTTCTCAAACTCGTACGTGGCCACCGCGGCGTCGCACCGCATGCCCTTCGGGTACGGCAGCACGAGGCGATACCTCTTTGTGTGGCCGCACGTGTCGACTACCAGCTGGCTCGCGTTCGTCTCACTGATGTCGATCTTCTGATGCGGGATGTGGTGCAGCACCACGTCCACGAAGAACATCTTCTTCTTGAAGTGAACCTCCTGATGGTAGGCAGGAACTAGTGTGGAGGAGGCAAAGGCGGCGCTGTGACTGCTGGCCCCCGCAGCGCCTGCGGACTTACTGGCGGGAGAGCGAGCGGCTTTCTTCGCTTCCGCCTTTTTCTTCTTCCGGTCGGGAAAGCCCGACCCAGACGCAGAGCTGGCGGCGGCGGTATCGTCGTCCAGGAGTCGCTGACGCAGCTCCTGGACCTCATGTGGGAGGAGGATTGCCCCTCGCCTTCTGTTTTTCACAGAGGCGCCGGCTGGCTCAGCAGCAGCAGGTGGCGCCTCACCGCTCGTCGCCGCCGCGCGTCGCGCACGCTGATGCTGCTTCCGCTCGCGCTGCTGAGCCTCCCTGCGAGCCAGTCGTGATTTCTTCGCGATCTGGCGGAGCTCCGCCTCCTCTTTGCGGACGCGCGATGGGGGCATGACGCTGGGAGGATGGGCGGTGAGTATGGGGGGGGATAGGAAGGGTGTCCTTCGTCTCTCTGATGGGAGGAGCCACTGTACAGTGGGAGTTGAGCAGCAGTGAGTCTCTTCTTCGCTGTGCGTCGCGCTGGGGATGATGGCGTGCGCGCCTGGGTTTTGTCTAAGGCAACGCGGGGTGGCGCGGCAAAAGAGAGGCGAGGACGCACAGCACCGAGACTGAGAGGGATGGGCGGCGCAGTGCAGTGCGGCAAAAAAAAAGGGAGAAAGAGAGGGGGAGGCAACTCGGTAGCGGCGCATATGTGTAGAAAGACGGAGATCGGGGTGGCACTCTACTCAGCCTGGTTGAATGACTGCCATGGGCACGTGGGACGGCTATGGAGAGGGCCAGGCAATGGGGGGGTGGCGGCCTCCAGGCGGTACGACTCCGTAGGAGTTCACGGTGACTGCCCCCACTATTAGCGACACCAAGCGCATGGTGAGAAGAAGGCACCTGTACTGCCACACACACACACACACACACCACACGAGCATACGATGCCCATAACTTGCTGACAGGTACATCCGACATGCGTAAAGTGCATGCAGCATCAGTGACCGTAGAGTGTAGTGCCGCTCTGATAATGGCGCCAGGGGCGTCACGTCATGCGTCTTCCTCGCAGTCTCGAGAAGAACAACAGAAAGGCCAACGGAGAGGGGCGAAGCGGGAGAGCACAATACAGTGAATAGGAGGATGTCTCGGGAATGGCAAAATACCACCGACCAAGCACATGGGTGTATGTGTGATGTCGCCTCATTATTACCTCCACCACGAGCCGCCTCTCCTTACAGCCCCGTCACTGGCCGATCCCCTCGATGGGGGGGGGGGGGGGGCGAGCGGGCGACTGGCGCGTGCACACGCAGCTGCGGCGGAGAGCACAATGGAAAAGAGAACCACAAGGAAGGAAGAGAGAACAGTGGAGAAAGCAAGAAGCGAGCAGGGGAAAGGGGGGAGGCCCGTGCGCGGTTGGAAAAGACTAAAATAAGGAGACGATTCGTGCGTCCATCATCGTCATCATCATCTCCACCTCAGTCCTACGCTCCTTCGCTCTCCCCTCTCTGCTCAGAATAGCAAAGAGAAGCGGGGGAGACCAAATGATGAGAAAAGTCTGGTCAAGAAATGACGAAGGACGGAAATCACGTTGGGGTTGAACGACGGGGCGCGAGAAGAGTACAACACACCTGGTTACGACAAAGCCCTTCCCCGACACATGCCAACACACTGTCGTCACTCGGAGCTTGCTGGCCAGTTCAACAACTACGACTACTCTTCCCCTCTTCCCTTCAAAAACACTCCTCGTCCGCCCTTGCCCCCTCACCCATGCCTTCCTGTCATGCCTACACGTACCACACGTGTGGGCGTGCGCAGAAAGAGGTAAGCCCACCTGAGCCCTGCCCCTCCCCGGGCACACACACACACACACGCACACAAACACTCTCTTGCCTTTCCTCTACTGCTGATATGCATATATATATATATTTATATATATATATGCATATGTATGCATGTGTATGTGGGTTGGGGCGTGGGGAACAGGAGCAGAAGCAAGAGGAGCCTCCCCCCTAGCAGCAGCTCGACTCCGCCGCACCAGCGACGCCGCCACTCTTGACAGTCGTCAAATCAACTGGACCCCCGGCCTGGCCACTGTTTGCGGTTGAGGTGGGAATGGCGGCGGCGTGCAGCTGCACGCCACTCTCCGGATCGACTGGGCTCATCACACCACTCTTCACCTTCTCGTGAATGCGGCGCGCCGTAGACAGGAAGACCTCCTCGACGTTGCTGCCGTTTAGCGAGCTGCACTCCACAAACAGCAGATTGTGCTCCGCTGCAAACTGGGCTGCCTCCTCGTACGAGACCTCTCGCTGCTCCTCCAGGTCTGACTTGTTGCCTACGAGGATGAACACCGTCTCGGGCCCCGTGTTCAGCCGAGCATCCGTCAGCCAAGTGCCGATGTGGGCGTAGGTGGATCGTCGGCTAATGTCATACACGAGTAGCGCGCCGGCTGCGCCGCGGTAGTAGCCGCGCGTGACAGAGCGGAAGCGCTCCTGCCCGGCTGTGTCCCACATCTGCAGCTTCACAAGCTCGCCGTTGATGTCGATGACTGTGGTGCCAAAGTCGACCCCAATGGTGTGCAGCAGGTCCTTGCGGTACCGCTGCTCGGTGAAGAGGTGCATGAGGCAGCTCTTTCCAACGCTCATGTCGCCGATGATGATGTACTTAAAGATGTATTTGTGGCTCATTTTTTTCTCGGTCCCTTTATCACCCCGTGTGTGTCCCTGCGGATAAGGTGGAGCCGGTGTGGTAGATTGACGAGCCTGGGCAGCGGGGGCGAGGAGGGAGGGGGGGGTGCAGAGTAGATACACGCGAGAGCTTGGCGCTGGCCCTTCTCCCACAAGACCTTACACCTACGCGCACACAGCCACAGTCAGACAGAGACTCACACTCTCTCACACACAGAGAGAGATGCGCGTGGGCCAACTCGCGTGTGCAGAGATAAGAAAGGGAGCAGAGTAGAGGTAAAGCCTTGGGTAGACTCTGATGGAGGTGAGTAAAGATGGACAGTGCTGTTTCCCTCAACACCTCTGCACGTGTGAGTGTGTGTGTGGGGGGGAGGGGGGGATATTTGAGTGGGCGTGAAAAGGCTGGCAGCGAGGTGCGAGAGAAGTCAACAGGCGTCAAGAGACGGAAGAGAGGGGGAAAAAGAGAGACGTCAAGGTTGACGGTAGAGGTGGTGATGCGGACGTCAGCGAGGGAAAAAACATAGGCACTCACGCCAGAACCACCACCATCCCCTTCCTTGTGGAGTGCAGGAGTGAGACACAGGCAATCGAGAAGCAGCAGTCGGCGACGCAAAGGGGCTCTCCAACGCGTGCCGACTCCGTGCCCCCACCCCCCCCCCTCCCGCCTTCCACAACCCGTGGCGTACGCGCAGCCCACTTCCAGAGTCACGCATATACGCGTATGCTGGCAGTGCTGGCGGTGCCCCCCTCTCTGAAAGAAAAGGGAGAAAAACGACCGAGAAAAATGCGCACCACAGCGGTGTCTTCTCTCGTTCCTGAGCTTGCGTGCATTCCCTTTGATTTCCTACGCGTTCATCCCCACGTTCGTCTACTGCTGCGCGAGACGCTTCATCACACACACGCACAGACAGAGAGAGGGAGAGAGACAGCGAAAGGGGGAGAGAACAAATAACACCACAGACCACATAAGCGGGCAAACGGCTGTCTCTCATGGGAAGAGGAAAGGGGAGTGCATGCAAGTGATTCGCTCACGCTCTCAAACACGCGTGCACGCTCGGGATACTCCCCACGCGTGTTCTCCTCAGCCGCTGTGGCACCCGTCACTGGGGTGAGGAAGAGGGGAGTGTCTCTGACAAGATGGAAAAAGCTCAGAAGCTGAAGTATACAGGGGAGGAGGGAGAGAACAGCTGCTCCACCAAGGGAGAGACGCAGTCTGCGCTGAGGGGGAAAGAAAAGAGAGACAAAGTAACACAGAAACCCACACGACGCAACAGTCGGCATTCTTCCGGAGAGAGGGAGGAAGACGTTGCGTCATGATGATACTGCTACTCATGATCAACGGAGTCTGAGAAACCAAAAGAACGAGAGAGAGAGAAAAGTAAGTGGTGGGGGGTCGAGGAAGAGACACGCAAATACGAAGGAATTGGGGAAGAAGAAGTGATTGGACGAAGAGAACCGTGTCGCGCGCATAACTTCAGGAAGGAAAAGGGGGAGAGGGGGGATGCACAACATGCCAGGTGAAAGGAGCGAAGAAGAGACAAGACGGCGGTGACGTGGCTGCCGCAAATCTGATGTGTGTATGGGTGGATGAGTTTGCGCCTTCCCTCTGTGTTCACGTAGCGGAGAGTGTGTGCGGGCGTGGCTGGTCGAAGGGCGTTAAAAGAGAGCAGAAAAGCCACGGCGCATGCAGGGAACCACGTGAGTAGCTGGAGAGAGGAAAAAAGGATAAAAGCGAAGGAAAGGCACTTCTGCGGATACACGCACGCGTTTGCGAGCGTAGCGCAGCACCAAGAGCAGCAGCAGCAGCAGTGGCGTTCTGTGACGCGTACGATCCATCCTAGCCGCCTTTACAGGAAAAGAAGAAGAAGGAAAAGAGCAACCCCGACGGCCACGAACGGGGTGGCCTGGCGGAGGACTATCACATCCACGTTCAGTGGAACTAGTGCGAGTGCACCCTCCATAGACACCACAGCACGGGTGCTAGCATCAGCGGCGGCGGCGCCTCGCCGCTGCGACAGTCGCGCCAAGCTGCTTGATGCTGCCGCCAATGACCTCGAGTGTGGCAGAGATATTGGAGGCGTAGAGCTGCCTTGCGATACCTGCGTACGTGAACATGATGCCTTGCCGCGAGACTGAGTCTGTGACTGTGGCTGCGTCGTCGGAGCCTGGCGTGACCGTTTCGCGAGACCATTCTGCTTCAGTTGGCTGTGTTGGGGCATCTGCTTCGGTGTTGGGGTAGCGGTGAGGCTGTTGGACGCTGCGGTGGAGAGGAGAGATAACGGAGGTGACGTCATTGTCTCGGCGAACTCAACAGGTTGGTTATCCAGTTTCTCGGTCGATGCCTCAATGCTGTCATCGCCGCCACTCTCGACCACAATGGCGTCGCCAACGAAAGTGTCTTGCAGCTCGCCCTCCGCCGCCACCTGTGGCTCGTCTCGCTCGACGTCTAACAGGTGCGACCGCTTCGGCAGCAATGGCTTTAGCAGCCACTCCTCCACCTCCACTTCCGAATGTTCGTCTGAGCCCGCTGTTGCTCGCTCTTCCTTGCACTCCTCCGCCATCGTCGTTCGCTGCGGTACCTCGAGCGACTGCTCTGGGGACAAGTCGGCTTTACTAAGGTCCCGCATCAACGGCAGCGTGGCTACCGGAGTCCGTATGGGCAACTGGACAACGCAGCGCTGGCTGAACGTACGAGACTGGCTCGCTGAAACAGTGAGTTTGCCGAGCTCAACAGCCACAGCTGATGCGGACTCAGCCTCAGCGGCCGAAGTGATCTCTTCTTCCACAATCGATGACCACCCACGTACCTCCTCCATCGCCAGGGTGCCTCGCACCTGCCTCTCCAAGGCAACCAGCGACGACAGCGTTACCTCACACCGTTGGACACGCTCCTTGTTGATGATCACTCGTATGTCGCCCCAGTACTCCCTCAGGCAGGCCAGCGGCTCCTGCAGCGTTGCCCACCGTTGCTCCTCCGCCTCAAGTAGTCGCCGCCCTCTGGTAATGGCGTCAACCAGGGAGGCAACGCGCCCGTGCAGGGAATGAAGAGCGCCGGCGGCGGCACCGGCCATGCGTATGGAGGCGAAAGGTGAGCGTGAGATGGCGCGGTAGTTCCGACGGTCGTGGCGCTGAATTAGCGAGACCGGGTCCGACATCGTCGCCAAAGCACCGCTGCTGGTAGCCCCCATGGGCATGTGCTGGCCCCTTGGAAACTCCTTGCCAGAAGCAACAGCGCCAGCATCGCACAGCGGGGCAGATGTGCCAGCCATCATGCGGCAGAGCTGCACCGCCGCCTTCGCAACGGATAAGGCAGGCAGCACGGTGGAGTCGACAGCATACTCGTCCGCCTCCTCGGTCTTCTCGGCACCACTCCACTTCACTTCGTCCTGTGAAGCATCTACGCCCGCAGCGCGGCGGCGGTGGCGGCGCGTTTCCTTCAACATCACCTGTGCCCCTAGGACCGCCTGACGCGTGGGGCTCGACACGTCACTCGGACTTCCGTTGCCGTCTTTCAAGATGGTGGGCGTCGCCGTAGTGGTCCTTGGCGTCGTGGAGGCGCTGCTGGTGCATTCTACAAAGAGCATCTCGAGCTCCTCCAGCGGGGCACACACACGCTCTGTAAGGTAGCGGCCGTACACAGAGAACCGGCGTCGCAGCTGCTGCGCAATGCTGCACGTGGGCGTCACGTCGCTGTCATCGCTGCCCTCGGCGCTAGCGAGCATGGAAAAGAGGACGGAGCGAGGGCCCGCATTTCGCTTCTCGGCATCGCAGTCAGCCGCATTCTCCGCCGTGGTAGACGCCTCGCTGTCTTCGGCGGACTCTGGTGCGGAAAGGCAGGTCATAATCAAGCGCGTTAGCCCGTACCCGAGCATCTGCTGAACAGCCACCATGATGTCCTGCATGTAAGCGCGATCGCTGACGCAACGGTGGCTAGGAGTGGCGCCTGTCTTGGAAGTGCTGTCGGTCGACGCGAACACCACAGTGCAACGCCGGCCCGCATGTGCCTTCCTCTGGTGCTCCTCCCTGCCCTCTACGCCACAGTAGTCGGCCGCGCCATTGCCGCCGTTGCCAGAGTCTACCTGAACAGCTTCCACCTCATCCTTGACTATATCCATGAGCACCCGCAGCCGCCTGGCGTGTCCGCACAGCGCGTCCACACAGCAGCGCACGGCCTCCACAGCAGCTGTCAGCGCCATCGTCTCCTTGGCCACATCACAGCGCCGCAGTGACACGCTAACGGCGCTGCCGTCGTCGAACTCACCCCTATCCTTGTCGTCCTCGACCAACTGGCCCTTCATCTCACGCTTAGAAATCACTTCCTGCTTAGCCGCGGTACCGCTGACTCCCTGGCTCGCAGAAGCGGCGGCGGCAGCCGCGACAACTACGTCCTCCTCTGCGGTAGAAACTGTGGTGGCGGCTTCGGGGAGCGCCTTCTTGAGCGATCGCCGCTCCTTCGACCCCGTCTGCGAGGGGAGCAAAGTGCTCATGCTTGCCGTGCTGTCGGCCCCTGCAACCACGGCACGCGCCACACGCGAGAACACCGGCGGAGAAGAGGAGGACATCATTGCTGCCGAGGTGGGAAGCGGCTTCAGCTCTGCTAGGCCGCACCACGCCCGCACAGAGCCAAGGGAGATGTCCTGCCACGCCCACGGCTGCGCCGCCCCTCGTGCTCGAGCGATGCGTGGGCCCTCCTCAGTCGTCGTCGCAATTGTGGCTCCACGGGACTCTGCTGTTCGCAGCCCTGAGATCCCCGCTGAAACGGCGGCGGCTTCTTCTTCCACAGCCTCCGCGGTACCACTTGATGGGCTCTCAGCGCTACTGGTCCTCTTTGTGGTGTGCTGCACATCGTAGTCAACAGCGCTGGATAGAGAGAGCTTCGTCGTGAAGCGTGACAGCCCGAAGGTGAGTGGGAAAAGATGTGGTACAATGGTGCTAGCCAAGGACACGCCGGCGTTGTCGTCCATCCGAGCCGTCGCACCTGCAGCGGTGGACGAGGAAGGGGCCTCCATCGTCACTGACGCGCCTTCGCGGCCTTCTTCATTTGCCTGCAGTTTTTGCTCATTGTTCGTCGCCGGCGTCTCCTGAGCCTCAGAAGCGGTGGACGTTGCGGAAGTCTGCTGTACGTGCACGAGCACTGTGAGGATCAGTCGCGTCGGTGTGGTTGTGAGCCCCGTCGGTAGGTGGCGCAGCGAGCCGGTTTCGCCAGAGATGAGGGAGGCTGCTGGGGTGTGCGAAGAAGCACCACCCGGCTCCCCTTGATGCGTGTGAACATGGAGGCTGAGCGGCACGACACGCTGGCGATGGGCTTGAGCAGCGACAGTGGGCACTGCCAAGGTGCTCGATGCATCGCCGTCATGGGAGTTGACCTCCGCTTGACTAGCCAGGTCCACCTCCCCGGCCACCTGTCGCAACACCTGCTCGTCCACGCTGGCCAACAACCGCAGTGCAGCGTCATTCAGTACGCCTCGCAGTACGGTCGTGGGCAACACGCCCGTCAGCGTGAACTCGGCGAGGGCTTGATCCAGCATGCACTGCCGCTCGGCCGGTGCCACACCCCTCACCGTGGGAGGGATATGTTGCACATCAACCTGCAGCTCCAGCCGCAGAAAGCGTAGAGAGCTCTGCGCCGATGCACCTGCGGTCGCCGTCTTTGGCTTCAGCCGCCGTAGCTGAGCCAGCGCGCAGGCATCCGCCAGCCCGTGAGGGTACAAGCACGACTGCCGATCCACGAGCTCGTCCACAATGAGCGGGGTCGCTGCCGTCGACGATAACGAGGTCGCCACCCCACCAACGATGGAGTTGGCCATGCTGCTGTGGTGGTGGCAGCTCCCTGTTGAGGCTATTGTCAGGGAGTCGTCCCTCACAACAGCAACAGTGGGGACCGATATGACGTGCATTGGCGGGACGGCGTCCGCGATGTGTGAAGAGAGGTACGCCCACGTCGGCAGTACCGCGTCCACGTGGTCGCTGACGAGAGTAACCTCGCCGTCAACGAAAGTGGAGCGGCATGTAATGGCGGCAGAGCGCGTTGGCGGCGCACCGCGCTGCTGCGGCTGCGAAAACGACGATGAATCCGCACGTGTGGTGCGCTCCAAGGCGGCAGGGATCGGAAGCGAGGACAGCGACAGTAGGGACATCGCCAAGTCATCAGCGAGGCCGTCTGCCCCACCAACCACGCGGCGCCGCTTCTTTGATGCAAAGACCATCCATGGCAGTAGCAGTCGCACATGTGCAACGAGGTCCTGCGCAGAGGCGAAGGTACCGGCGCCAAAGGCTGGCTGCGGAGCCGGAGTCTCCCCGTACGGTGGCGGCAGAGGCAGCGGCGGCGGCAGAGGAGGAATGGTGGGAAACTGCTGGCCGTTTCCTGCCACGTTGTCTCGTACTGTTGAGCACGGCTCTGAGCGTGCCGTCTGACTGTCTGACAGTGACACAATGGGGATTGGGGGTGGTGGTGCTGGCTGCATAAGCTGCAGAAAGGCACCAAACGTCCTCACCACCGGCGAGCAGGGGAACTCGGCGTCGGTATTGACCTGCGTTCTCTCGGCCGGCGTCCTCGGGGCCACTGCCGCGGATGGCGAGAGCACTTCAGGTGCTAATGCTGATCCCAAGCGGTCCCTGACACTAGCCTGCGACGATGTCGTGACGCGAGCGTGCTCGCCGACGCCAACCCCGTCCTCCGGAACCTGAGAGGGTGACTCCACCGCAGCCTCGCAACGATCCACACCGGCAGAGACGCCGGTGGAGGTGGGAAGCCCCAGCAATGACAAGGTACGACGCACAACGTCGCGCCGCAACGCTGTTGCCTTGGCGGCCTCGTCGCGATCTCCACCACTGCCGCTCCGAGCGTGTGTAAGAGGGGAGGCAGCGGACGCTTCGTGCGGGCGGCGCATTGGGCGCGCACCTTTCTCCATAGCGCGTCGCATAGCCGATATGGGCGACATCGCCGAGGGCGGCGAATCCAGAGCCTCGGCTTGGTTCGTTAGCTCCGTTACACTCGGCAAAATAACGGCGGTGGAGAGCGGTACTGCAATGCTTCCGGCACCACACTTGAGGCGCTTATCCAATGCATGCAACTTGTGCGAGGCGTAAGCGTGTGAGGTGGTCATCGCGTCCACGTCCACCAGCTCTGTTAGCGGCGCCGTGCCCATCACAGTCACACCCACGCCGTCGTTGCCAAAGTCACCAGCGGTGCTGTCAGGACTCCTCTGCTCGATGACCGGGCCACCAACGCCGCTCTTTGTTTGTGAAGAACGCAGAGGGAAATACATGGGCTTCATCGAAAGCGCCGGGGGCGTTCCTGTCACTGTGGAGGGCTGCGCTGAGGCAGCCGCGGCGGCAGCGCGGCGCGACGACAAGGAGCGAGCGCGCCGTACACAAATCCCGTCCGCTCCGGGAGGTTCGGGACGCACCGAAATCAGCGGCATCGCTTTTGCGCTTTTTCTCCGCCCTTCAACTCCCTCCCTTCTCCGTCGCGCTGCCGTGCGAGTTGGGGCGCACGGCAGACGCTCTAGCAAGAGAAAGTGTGTGTGTGTGTGGTTGGGTGTGTGGGTGTGGGTATGTGTGAAGCTGCAGGAGTACAAGACGGCACAAGAGCACGTTGGTGCTGTCGTATGAACAGACACGCTTACGTGGAATGCGCTTTCCTTGGAAACCAGCCCAGCCCAGCCCAGCCACACACACACACACACACGGCGGACACAACGCTGCAGAGATGGTGGGGTGGGGTGGAAAAGAGAGAGAGGGAGAGAGAAACAGCTCTAGCTGATGAAGAAACCGAAACACACAAGCGCGCACACGGAGAGAGAAAGAGAGAGGAAGAGCCAGAGAAGGGAGGGAGGGGGTAAAGGATTAGGAGGTCGAACGGAGAGAAACACAGGAGGGAAAAGAAAGCCTCGAGCGAGAAGACACCACAAAGTATCGGCCCTTGTCTGCTACTGAGCAGCAACAACAGAGTGGGGGAAAGACAGCACAAAATGTAAAAGACCGTAGTCTAGGTAGGAGGGAGAGAGAGAGGGGGGAGGGGGGGTCGAAGCGTAGAGACTTCAACGAGGGAAAAACAACAACACGCACACAGGGAGGGAGGGAGAGATGCCACAGTCACAGACGCAACACAGCGAGAGAGTTTCGGGCGAAAAAAGGCGCACTCAGAGAGAATGAAAGAAAGAGGGATAAGCTGCCACACAAACACAGACGCACTGAACAGCAATGGGGGAAAGAGAGGAAGGGTCGGGAGCGAAGAAAAGAAGGCGTACACCAGAAAAGAGAGGGAAAAGCGAAGAGCCATGCAAGAGAGGAGAGGTAAGACAGTCTCTGTATGCCAGACACACACGCACACATAAGGAGAGGGAGAGAGAGAAAGAGAGACGCACAGCGGTGAGAGGAAAGTACATCAAGTATGAGAGAGCAAGAGCAAGATGAATCGAGCAAAGACTGATTTGGTTACTTTCCCTCTCTCTCTCGTCATAGAGAGATAAATATAGAGAGAAGCTTTGGATGATGCGTATATTTGAATACACGTGCCTACGCAGTAGAAGAAAAAAAGGAGGTAAAGACGGCCACAGAGGTGAAAGGAAAATTCTCCGCGTGTATAGGCGTTACGTGTGCGTGCGTGTATGTGTGTGTGTGTGTGTGTGTACCGGAGCGGATGTGCTAGAGAGGAGATGCGGAGCGAAGGCAAAAGGAGGGATCCGGTATCTCGCCTTTCACGCCTCATGCAAAGTGGAGAGTAGGTGATGCGCACACACAAAGAGAGAGCAGCCGTAAGAGATCGAGAGCGGGAGAGAAAAACTGGGTCGGTACACCTCCCGTGCTCACCCACTACAATGTGGAAATGGTGGTGGTGGTGGTGGGATTAGGGTGGCTCCTCTTCTTGCTGCTTGCTGTGTGACTTACGCGACCTCAAACAAGAAGGGGAAAAAACAAGGAAAAAGATGCGGAGAAGGGGAGAGAGAAGCCGAACGCCGCAAAGACGTACACACACGCACAGGCGCGCACAACCAAGAAAAACAAAGCGGCAGGGACAAAGGGAGAACACTAAAGACGTCAGACACAAGAAGAGGGAGGGGAGCGTCAAAATAATACACACGCGCGGGCACGTGACACAAAGGAGAGAGAGATGAGAGAGAGACGGGAGACGAGAGGGAACGCCAACAAGAACACGAGAACAACAGCCAGGCGTGACGAGGGACGGGAACAGTAGGAAGAAAAGGGAAAAGGAAAGCGAAAGAGGGGCGAAGCCAACAACGAAGCAGAAGAAGCGCAAAGGGGGGAGGGGGACAGGAAAGGGGGGAGTCGAGTGCTGAAGAAAAAAGGGGCAAAGGCGAAAGAAAGGAGCGGGGGTAAGTCAGAGCGAAGCGAGAAAAGGAAGAAGAAAAATTTGATACGTTATTTCATCAGAGCAGATGAAGAGGCGGGGGGAGAGGGGGGGGGGCAATAAGAGAAAGAGGGGTGGAGGGTAGAAGCGCTGTTCCAGGGACGCGCTTAGGTGGAAGAATAAACGAGAAAGACCGCAACGAATAACAAAGGGAGAGAGAGAGGGGGGGGGCAAAGAAAGAGACAAATCAACGACGACACAGTCGACAACAGTTATTACCTGCACGTGTTTTTTTTTTCGCTTTTTCTTGTGTGCTTGTCTCTCTCTCTCTCTGGGTGCAAGTGATACGTTGTGCCTATGCCCTCGCGAAGGCAAGTGCTGAAGACCCAAAGTGAGGGAGAGAGAGCGCGGCAGAGGCTGGACAAACACACGAGAAGGTTAGAAAGAGGGGAGAAGGCGGGCTGACCGGAGCACAAAAAAAAATGAAAAGAAGTGAGAGTCGCGAGAACAACGAGAGCGGGTGAAGAAGAAGAACAACAGAGAGAGAAAGGGAGAAGGCTGGCCGACGGCACCAACAAATGAAAGGAAGAGAATACTGCAGCGAAAAGCTCCACAAACCAAACGGTAGATAAACTGCACACACGCACACGCACGAGGAGAGAGAGAGAGAGAGACCTCCTTGCAGAGCAGCTGTCCCCCTCCGCCAATCTCCTGTCCACCTTTTACCTTTTGTGTGTGTGTATGTATGTACGCGCACCCCCTTTCCCCTCGTGCCACTGCAAGGACAGCAATTGAGCAAACCAATAAAGAAATAATGTGGTATGTCCAGAGAAACCGAATATAGGCCGAGGTGGAGAAAGAAAGAGAGAGACCGGGGGAGATCTAATCGAGGGTATCGCACGAGAGAAGACCAAAAAGGGGGGAAGCCGTCTTAGTAGAGGAATAGACAGAGAGGGAGAGAACAAGAGGAAGAGAGGAAGAGAGGAGGCGGCGGCGCTTATTTCAGATACACACCCGAGAGGTCGAGAAACGCCCCTTCCCCAAAGAGCGGGCCAGGGCTACACGGGGGAAAAAAAGGCGTCAGAAACACAGAGAGAGAGAGAAGCGGAAGAAATGGGCAAACGAAAGAGAAATAAGGGCGCACTTTACACGGACATGCAAGGCGGGGAGGGTGAGAGCGAATGATACTGTTAGCGATGGTTACCAAAAAAAGAGAAGGGAGAGGCAATAAGCGACCCCTTCACTTTGATGATATTGCCGACGCAGACGCTATGCGCGGGTACTCGATGGCGTGCTTTTTGGGGGGGCCTCTTGCCTTGCCTTGCTGTTGTTTGCTTCTGATTCCTTGGCTTTCGAATTGTCCAGCAGAGAAGGGACGCAGAAAAAAAAAATAGGGAAAGAGGGGAGAAAATCCAATCACGTTGTAGCGCTCGCCCGTGTGCTGCTCAATCTCGCTCTTCTCTGCAACCGTGTTGATGTCTGCCTCTTCTCCACCCGTACTTTTCTTGAGTGAAGGACGTTCGTTTTCCTCCTGCTCCTCGAAAAGGTGCGGCACGTACACACGTACACACACACGCACCGAGCAAAGCAGGCTGCGGTGTACACGTGAATCTCTTTTATAGACCCTGCAGCGTACGTGCAGGGCGTGTCTTGCTTTTCTCTATAACTAAAAATTGAGCACACCTGGGCACTGGCGCGCAGGACCGTGTGTCGATATAGGAAAGGGGCGTGCCGTCGGAGGGTGGGGGGGACTTGAATTGGCGAGTATGGAGGTGGGTAGGTGGGTGAGTGAGTGGGGGGGGGGGGGGGAAGGGGTGGACTGGGATGGAAACAGGCAAAAGGAAATATGAGGGAGGGAGGGAGGGAAGGAGAGAGAAGTGTGCCTTTTTTGTTTTCTTCAACGCGTCATTCGGGAATGAAAAGGCCACATACACATGCATGACCATTACCTCGTCGACCCCCGGTTGCACTACCGTGTGATGCCAGGGAACCGGGGTGCCAGCCAACACTGTTTGGCGTCGCTCAGCCTCACTGCAGTCCCACAGCATACAGAGCAGGCCCGGTACAGCGTTACGCTCAACATCACCGCAATGCAGCAATCGTAGAGAAACGATGGGCGGGTGCGTCAGTGTTTGTTGAACCATCGACAGGATGCGTAGTGAGATGGTCCAAACGCCATCATGACCGCGCGTCTCTTAGGCAGAGCACCAGCCGAGGTCTGGTCCGCCAACACCACGAGCCTGCGCAACAAACACCTGCGTGTAGCTTGCAGGCTCTTGGCTTCCCTACAGAGAGTGGGTACTGGTTCCTGGTACGACGCGCGGTAAGGTGGCCGACATCATCAGAGGGGAAGTGGGCGTGAAAAGGAAAAGAAATAATAATGAAGAGAAGAGGCGCAGTGCAGTAGTGCGCTCAGCAGGAAAGGTGGTGGAGAGAAAATGAGTTCAAGGTCGAGGGTGAGTGTGCGGAGAGGGAGGGAGGGAGGGATGCACGACTGGCGTGAGTCCACACACGAGTGAGACCAACGCAAGGGCAGCAAACGAGCACAGAAAACTGTGCTGCCCAGGAAGGCTGTGAAAGGGGGCTGGAAAGGGGGGGGATGAGAAACTACAAAGCCAAAAACATCACAACAAAAGAGTCGAGGGACCGATAGGTGGGAGGAGGAGGGGAGGGGAGAAACCGCAATGGCTGGCGCACGCACGCGGGGAGAGGGAGAGGGAGTCTCGTTTATACTTTCCACGTTCGGCCGTTGTTCTTGCAGGGAGGGATGATGGTAGGCCGTGTGAGCAAATGAAGTTTGGGCCTTCTGCAGCTACTCGGCGCCGGGCAATCCACAACGCGTTGGTGTGCCCGAGTAAGCGAAGAGAAAGGAAAGAGGAGAGGGAAGAGCAATCGAGTGCATGTGTGTGTGTGTGTGTGTCGAGGTGGGAAAGTCGAGGGAAGCGGGGTATATGTTCTCTTGTGCCGGTGGTGGTGGTGGTGGTACACCTATGGCTCTTCTTGTTCGTATTCTCCCTTAGAGATAAAATGGGGGAAAGAGAGCTCGGACGAGAAGGGAGGTGCTTGTGTGTTCGTATGCGTATGAGAGGAGAAAGAGGGGATACACATTCCCCTGCTGTCTTCCCTCTGGTGGATAAGGTGGTGGGTCCAGTGTCACGGTGGAGTCAGAAAGGGGGAGAGAGGTGAAAGAGGGACGAGGCGGTGGGGGAAGTAGGGTTCGCAGGAGGTAGAAGATGCGAGGCAGAGTGATTGGAGAAAGCGACGAGACGGCGTGAAAAAAGGCGGGGCGCACTGGCATAGAAGAGGTATATTATGTCGTACCGCCCTGCGTGGGCAGCTGTATGGGCTTGTGTTGGCGTATGTATGTGGGTCTCCCTGTGCAGCTGTATTGCTGGTGTTCACAGTGGAGGTCCATCAGCTTTGAGATGAACAAACCCACAACAGGTAAAACAGGAGAAAGGAGGGGAAAGAGGGAGGACCACGCATGGCGAGGAGGAATGACCCGCGCATGATTTATGCCAAGTAGCCGTGTGCGTGTGTGGGTGTGGGTGTGGGTGGGTGGGTGTGCGGCAAAGAAAAAAAGGCCGAAGAACGCGAAGAAATGAACCATACAGGGAAACACAGAGAGAGAAGAAACTGCGAGCCCGTACACACACACACACACGCACACGTCAGTGTGGCAGAGCCGTCCATCTCACGGGGCGTCTATTCCGGGGTTCTCCCCTTTTCGTTCAGCATGTGGTTTGCCTGTCACACCTTCAAGCTTCGGTTGCGCTCCACCACAGCCATCATGGCACCCACCCACGCCTGTCGATCGCCCTCGCATAAAAAGGATACAGCGACTGGACGAGATGCGAAGACGAAGACGGCGCACATGCCGCATGCCACCCGACGACCCTCGTGATCGACCACCACCGCGCCACCACCACCATCGCAGAAGCTGGAGCCGTCGCCGCTACTGCTGATGCCACCCTTCGTGTGAGGGAACAGAGTCATGTACATCTCACTGATGCCACGTCCAGCGCCGACGTACACGGCCTCCAGGTGAATGAGGTTCAGCGCCGTTTCGTACGGCACCTCCTGCTGGGAGAGGGAGAGCCCCGTCGGCAGCAGCGCCCCGTACTTCGACCGCTTCGCACGTGGCAGTCGATCGTGTTGGTGCACCCCAATCGGCGTCGCCCACGTAAAGTGCGGCATGAGGACCTCACTGCCACGATACATATCCTTGCAGTCGAGGATTTGGAAGAGACGCAGGTGCGGTCGGCGAGTGTTGTGGATGTACTTGACAGCGAGGGTGCCGCGAGAGCGCAGTAGCGGCATGAGGTCTTTAAGAGGTCGCTTGACGATGCCACTTGGCAGCTCTTGAGCTGCCGCGAGTGCCGCTCGATCTGCACCGCCACTAGGGCCTCTACGACCGTCGCACTCGCCCGTCTCACCATCGTCGTCACTGCCTTCGCCAGAGTTGCTGCGGCCCACGCGCCGGTCTCGCACGTGCACATGACGACCGTGAGTCTGCAAGGACGCATCTTGCCGACCATTACGGTGGTGCTGTCTACTGTTCCTCGTGTCACCTTGGTGGTGATTGAGCCAAGAAGACGACGAGGACCCAGCCGGCATCGCAGCAAACCTGCTCGGCGCCGAGGAAGGATGGTGCTGTGATGCCCCCAAGACCATACGTGGCTCAAAAGACGGCGACTGGCGATTTGGCTCCGTCACCCGCGATCGTACTGCTCTGGCGGTGTCTGCTGTGCTGCGCAGATGTCGATGCAGCGGCGACGGCTTGGCAGCTTGAGCCCAAGAGGGGACGGCCTTGGCGTTTGCGTCGTCCAAGTTGTACGACAACGCATCACAGGCAACCGCGGTCTGGTTAGCAGGACTTCCACGAGCGTGAGTTTCCTTGCGAGCACGGGACGCCGGCGTCGTGCCGGCGGCGGCAGGTAACAAAGACGACGTAACTGATAGCTTGTGATGGCCCTGCACGGAGGGCCCGACGCCCGTGGTGATGGCGTCGTCGTTGCGAAAGGCTGGCAGCCGAGCCGTGATGATTTGAACTGGGTGCGTGCCGCCGCCACTGAAGGCGAGCTGGTCATTCGGGGCGCGGTAGGTGGTTCCTGTGCAAGAGGTCGTGTTGCTATTCGCTAACCGACGCTCAGCATCGGATGCAGTGGTGCACTGCTGCTGATGCTGAACCCTCGCAGAGACGCAGGGCTGGCTTGGGAGGACCGCATTGTCAGGGGGTCCCCGGGATGCGTAGGTGGTTGCGGGCGCAGGTGGGGTAGGTGTGGTGACTGGCGGTATCTGCGCCTCGACATCATCCAGCTCACGGTCATCCACCTCCTCTCTCTCTCGTGAACCAGGGGCAGCAGACGATCGACGTGGAAGATATGAAGAGGAGTGACACAACGCAGCAGCCCCCTGGTGCTGTGTATAGCCGTCGCGTCGCTCTCTCTGCGGCGGTGGTGGCGGCGCTGGTGCAACTCTCGCAATGACGTTCTCCGCCGGGTCTTCGACCAGAAAGGATGACGTCTCCATCCCGGCCTCCCGCCGTGCCTGCCGCACTGTGCGATAGAGGTCGATGTAAAAGCACTGCGCTAGCCCGGCCACGTCCTCGGCGCTCAGTGACTCTATGCCACGCTCCGCCTCGCCAGCCTCCCTGGCGTAGTAGTCCTTGAGGTAGTATGCGATGCGGCAGACGTTGGCAGCGTGCTCGTTTGCGTTGAGGTGACTAACGAGCTCAACTGACTCGACAGGGTGCACAACACGGTCAGCCGAAGCACTCTGTGGCGCTGTGGTTGAGGTGGCGCCTGTAGACGACGGTGCTAACGGTGGGCGTCGCAGCGGTTGACGCCAAGACTGCGAGCTCTGCTCCTCCTTCACCTCTTCATAAGCAGCGTCACAGTGCGGTGCGTGGGCCGTTGGAGGTGCATAGACCGCAGGCGCCGCTGGCGACACTGGATGTGACGCGTTGATCCCGTTCACAGAAGAGCACTGTGCAGAGTCCTCCTCCCATGCATGCTTGTCCCTCTGCCTGGGCGGCTCATACGGCGATGGCGATGCTGCTGGGACCGCACCTGCGACGGTTGTAGCGATGCCACAATGTGTGCCTTCGCCGCTGCTGTCTCCCCACCCCCACAGCAGCGATGAAAGCGAAGACCCGCGAAGAGGGACGAGTGGCGACGGCGCGGACGAGTGCCGCCACCCCAGTGGGGATGGCATCGTCGTCGTCACCGAGGCGGCCGTGCGATTGTACAGCGGCGAGGACGAGAAAGACGAGGCACGGAGCCACCCCCACCCCGATGCGGGACGCGGCGACGACGCCTTCTTCCACCCGCCGCTTGCCACTCCACCAGTGTACGGGTACAAATTTCGGCGGGTGGAAGAAGGCGGCGAAGCCGAGTCCTTCCCGTAGCGGAACATCCTGCGGGATGACGGTGCTGCCGAGGCGCCCGACACACCGCTTCTCGAAGTGTTGGAGTCGTAGAGAAAAGGCAGGCAACTCCGATCGGCTCTATCGATGCTCGCAGAGGAGGCTTCGCAGATGTACGGCGAGTGGCCGAAACTGGACGACGTCGTCGCAGCTCCCGAGTGCTGGAGAAGCGACGTGTCGTTCAGCACGGCGTCGTTTCGGGAATCGTGCGCGCTGTGAAGAGAAACTCTAGCGTTGCTGAGGCGGCTGATCGCAGAGTACGTCTCGCTGCCACCAATCCTCACACGTCCGTCTTCGCCTACGCTGTCTTGCCGGAGGCGTCCACAGGTGGCGAGCCGCCGCGCACTATTGCTGCAGTTGATCAGCTCTGATAGGTGCAATGGAGAATGGCCTTCGGGAATAGACGCGTCGCGTAGAGCTGAGTGAACAGTGTCGGATGCCTCCTTTGGTGGTGCCCTGCGGGTGGGGGAGTCGGACTGACTGACGAAGTCCTGCAAGTAGGCGATGGAGTCAGACACAGACGGGCCCGCTGCGGCTGGCATGTCCCGGAAGAGCGATGCGATGCAGCACAGCACACGGCTCCTTTGGTGAATCGAGATCTACGGAGATGGGAGAGCTTCTGTGTAGCCCTCCCCCCGCCTTTTTTTTTTAGAAATCTATGTGTGCGTGGACGCTTCCCCTGATGAGCAACGAAGCGTCGCAGCAGCACGTCAGTGATGCGCTCTCACCCGCTCAGAGGTGTGCAGAGGTCCGAGGGCAAAGGGGGGGGGCGTGGGGGCCTGTTGCAGCACAGCGAGCACAACCTACTAAAATATGCGACGAAGGGAACGTGAAAAATGAGTTGGAAGGAGGACGGAGTAGAGTAGTGAGAATCCACGCACGAGGCAAACGAAAAAAAAAGCACGCCGCGAACGTGACCGTTTCATGGACATTGCTGAGGTGCACCTTCACGCAGGCGCGTGGGCAGACCGCTGAAGCACAGATCAGTCGGTGACACACGCAGGTGTGAGCGTTTTCCACTTCGGCCTTAAGCGTTCAATGTGATCGTCAGTATGCGTGGGGTTGTAGACAAATACACAGGCCGTGTAAGCGCACAAAGACACGCTGTACAATTGCGGTACTTTGATGGGGGGGCCGCGGTGGAGGTGTCGGGGTACACCTAATGAAACTCAGGACCACCCACTATCACCATCGGCATGGTGTCCTAGTGGCTCTCCCCTGAGTCTTCTACCGTCGCCGCGAGTTTTTCATGTTCCCTTGCGTGTCCTTGTGATTAAACCTAAACACTGGTGATGTGGGGGCACACCTCAGCGGTGACAGGGTCCCCCACCCACGCTCTGTGCGTGGGGAGGCAAGGCGGCCCCTCACCTCTGCTAATGCCGGGCCGCCTCCGGTGGTGACGGGGTGCCAGGCACCTACGACATAGGGGGAGGGGTCAGGGCGATGCCTCGCTACTGCTGTCGGCGGTGAGGGCCTAGGCGGGCTTGCGTCGGTGAGCGCCCTGCGGCGGGGAACGCATTTGCGTCATCCATGCGATGGGCAGAGCGCCAACACCGCATGGGCGCGTCTCGCCCGGGCCCCGCCGCCCGTTGGTGGTGAGCGGCTGTGAGGCGGGTGAGCGCGGCTTGGGTCGGGGGGTGCCGTGCTCGGATGGCGGGGTCAACGCGTGTGTCCACGGCTACCTTCGCAGCACTTGATGGGCATTGTGACAGGCCGGGAGTTAAGTGGATGTCAGTCCACATCTGTTCTACGGCGGAGAGTGGACAGGTGGAGAATAAAAAAGAGTTTTAAAAAATATATAATAAAGAAAATTCAATCAAACGAAAGGGAGGTGAGTAGTGGAGTGGAGGTGTGGTAACGTACGCACGTGTATGTGTGCGTCATTGGGCCTGTCCGTACATGCATGTGGGTGATGAAGAAGTGAAACGCACGAGAGCCCCGCATACGCACACGCACACAGAGAGACACGCCTCAATGACAGATGCGTCGCTCTCTCTCTCTCTCTCAAAGCGCACGTAGACCAGTCTGAGGCGTGCCTATCAATCCGGCGCAATCTTCCCTGCATTCCCCCCTCCCACCACCGTTTGCAGCCACAGCCGTCAACGTCACCGACATGGTCACCCGTCACCCGGATCCTTCGTCAAGTCGCTCCCCGTCAACCCATAAAAAAAAAAAGAGAAGAAAAACGAGACATGTGAACAATAACGAAGCGAAAAATATATAGAAGAGGAGAGAGAGAGAGAGACCATCACCACCACCCGCCACGCACCAGCGCGCCCACGCACGGAGACGATACGTCAGCGTTGTACATGTGGCTATGGCGCAACTGTGAAACAGTCAGCGACACGAACAAAAAAAAAAGAGCAAGAAAGGCACTCCCTCGCTGCCTCTACCACCATAGTGCGTCGTTGAGTGTTGGTGCTTGGGTATGGAAAGTGAAGGAGGAGGAAGTGAAGTGCCCTCTCCATACTCACCCCTCCAACCCTCCAACCCTCCAACACACACACAACGCCTACAGTGAAAACAGTGTACAATTTAGTACGGCAGCCCCACCAAGACAAGTCCTGTCGCCGTTATCATCTTCGTCAGGGTAACGGTGCCGCCGCGGAAGAAGCCACGGATGCCCTCCTTCTGCGCGATGCGGACCATACACTTCATGGCGGATGAGTACTGTAGACGGTCCTCCATCACAGCGACCATCATGCGATGGCGCACCAGGTCTATCGGATGCAGGCACAGGGTCGTCGTGCCGGATACCGTCAAGCCACACACTGTTTGAATGATCGCCGGGGTCCACCCACTGCCCTCCTCGTCTGGTGGTACGTACGGCGCTATGAGGTTCAGCAGAGCATTCTGCACAGACTGGTAGACAACGCTGCCAAAGATAAAGAGAGTGAGGCCTCGGTAGAGGAGGTGGGGGCATTCGCTCATCACAGGATGGGAATAAAAGGCGAAGCTATTGCGAAACTTGTACGAGGCGCCGACGTGGGACTTGACGTCGACGGCGAGGCGGAACCGCGCGTACTCTAGGGGGTAGCTCACCATGGTGGCCGCCAGTGCACCGCCGAGCAGGGCGGCGTAGCTGGCCACCGTGTAGTCCACCACAGAATGCGTCACACAGAAGTTGAAGATGAACGACTGTGTTGGGTACGCAATAAAGACTTGTGCGAGCAGGATAGGGAGAAGCGAGACCACCTGGATGAGGTTGCCGCGCCAGAAGCTCCGCGTCCCCTCCATGTGCCTCAGGTAACTCACGCAGGACCACACTGTCTTGAACTCGCACTGAAGAGCTCCCGCGCGTTGGAGCTCCTTTTGGCACTGCATTACGTACTTCACGCGCTCGAGCGGGGCCAGCACGGTGCGGCTAACTGCTCGCATGAGCCAGAGTCGCTGGATGTACTCCACAGAGATGAGCGTTAAGCCATCCTCTTCGTAGAGGCGCTGCTGGCGGTCGTGCTGCGATGCCGACCCGCACGGCTGCGGTGAGCATGACGGCCCGGCATGTTCAGCCTCCCGCGTCCCGCCGTGAGACAAGGAAGACGATGTGAAAGACCGCTCCCCGGACCTGTACGCAGAGCCGCCGCCGCCGCTACTGCCTTGGGCGGCGACGCTAGTGGTTGGCATGGCTAAGCAGTAAGAAAGGTGCAGAAGTGCCAAAGACCCTTTTGCTCTCCTTTCCCCTGCGCTGGTATGCGTGTGCGTGGGCACGTTTGTGCAGCGTGTGAGGTCTCACAAAGCACACACACACACGGACGCGCGCGCCCACAAAACACACATGCACAGAGAGCACTACAGTCGAAGTCGGCGATTCGCTGCCCGATTACGCGAGAAAGGAGCGCGACGCAGACGCCCCCTCGCTAAGGCGCACGCATACAGCGAATGGAAGATGCAAAAGACGACGCACGCGCACTGCACGAGCGGACACGAGTCACGCAGCCAATGCGATGGCCTGAAAAAAAGACCCACCGAACCGTTTTGCGGGTACACACGTGCCTACGTAAACACTGGTCGAGGATGCCTTCGCGCGTGTGTATCAGTAATAGAGGTGAGGCCTGTACGTGGTGATCAAGTGTGCGAGAGAGAGAGAGGGGCGGCGGCAGCAGCGGCGGGGTAGAGAGCAACCTAGCAGGTTAGTAGTACAAGAGTAACCACAGAGAACTCAAAATATGCAAGCCCCCAGCCCTCTCTTCGTGTGTGGAAGAGCGAGATACACAGCAGATCGCTCACTCAAGGGAGGAGGAAAAAGAAAAGAGTGAGAACGAGCAACGAGGGTAAGAAGTGCGAAAAAAACGAACGCGGACGATGGAGAGGGGGAGAGGGGAGAAAGGCAGAGGGAGAGAGAGAAGACCACCGCGTGTGGGGAGATTTGTGTGATTTGGGTGCGTGTGTGTGGGGGGAAGGGGGGGAGGGGGAGGGTGAAGGAGGCGGCTTAGGTATACCTGTGAGGAAGAGGAAGAAGGAGAGAAATAAGAAGAGGCCAAGGTGACAACGCCCATACCCACGCCGAAGTGTCTGTCCGTGCACGTCTAGCCGACTCTCTCTCTCTCTCTCGCTCTCCCTCTCTGAGTAGGTGTGTGGGTGTGTTTGTGAAGACGCGCCTCAAACAAAAGGCAAAAAGGGGGTCCCAGAAATAGAAGGAAAGGCGTACTGGTACAAGGGCGTGGGGTGCGCGAGGGGAGAGAGGAAGAGAGAAGAATCGTGGAAGTGAGCTACTTGAGCAATAGACCAACCAAAAGCCACAGCCAGAGCGAAGAACGGGCGAATACAAAAAAAAAAAAAACGAACGCAGAAGGCGATGGAGACAGACCGTCAGCCACCGACGCGCAGTGAAAGAGCGCATGTGCGTGGGCCGTGTACAGCGTGCCAACCCCAACGCCAACCAGGAAGAAGGCAGACGTTTGCAGTGCAGGTGTACCCAAGTGATGCCAGAAGGCAAGCGTAGGAGAAAGGACAAGGAGAAAAAGAGAGAAGAGGAGGGGAGAGTTTTCGTGTGCATCTGTCAGTGGGTGGAGAAAAAGCGCGCACTTTGCTTTTCCGGATGAGGAGTAGGACAACTGCCCTTTCAAAGCAAGGCAAAGTTAGGAAGAGAGAGCCCAATGACGAGGCATTGCCAGCGCTGTAACTCGACCCCTTGCGTTCTCTCTTCCTCTCGCTCTCCTTTCTCCTTGATCACAGTCGGTTCGCTGCACACCATGCCAGTAGGAAGTGAAAACGTCCTGTCCTAGCGTTCTCCCTCTCGTTTCCTGCTGCAATCAAGCAGACCAACACGCTGCGTGCATTGCAACACGCAGGTGAATCACCGAAGCGTCGAAGAGACAGAGACAGGGAGAAAGGGAAAGAGGCATCCCTCTCCGTGAACACGATCTGACACACACCACGCGACACACACTCACTCATACAGAGGTACAGGCGTCCACATTCACTTGAGTCAATCTGAGGCTATCCTGTAACACGTGAATGGGAAAAAACGACAGGGTGATTTAAGCCTGCGCGCGCCAAAGTGCTCTCCTAGTTGCTCTCCTCGCCCATAGCGCGCATTTCACCCCAGGAATGTGAGCTGGTTTGTGTGCGTCTGCATTCATATGCCTACGGTCACGCGCCTACCCTTCGCCAAGACCAAGTTTGAACGGCTCTTTTTTTTTCTCCTTTCGGACACCACGCTCAAAGTGCAGATCATGCGCATGCAAGTCCAAGAGGCAGCCGCATCAGCCATATACGCCTACCAACACGTATAGAAATATATATATATACATGCGCACACACATGTGCGTGCCCTCCCCCCATCTACGGCTTCGCTGCAGCACGGAGAACCTTCAAGGCCTAGAAATGGGAGGGGACACGCATCGGCAATCGTATTCATATGTGTGTGTGTGTGTGTGCCCATGCACGGACGCATATGCCTGCGTGGATTCATCTGGATCTGCGTCTGCATGGTGGGGTGGAAGCAACGAGAAAAAAGCATGGAGACAAGGTGGTGTGGTCAAGAGACAGGGGGAGGAGTACTACGCCCATCAAAGCACACAACGAGGACAGGAGGAGGAGGGTAGAGGGAGGAGCGGGCTTACTTATCTGAAAAGAAACGCAGCAGCAACGGATTAGAGGAGAGAAGAGCGAGTAGTAGTGGGTAGCAGAGTCCAAAGCAGTTCATTCCCTCTCATAAGCAACACGTAACCACCAGCAACGAGAACGCCAACGCCAAAAAAAACGAGACGAGCACAAAAGGGAAAAGAAAAAATGCACAAAGTCGCAAAAAGCGAAGAATAAGAGGACAATGCCCAGCCGCACGGCAGGGGAGAGCAGAAAGACGTGTGCCACACACGCACACACACACACGGGCTGTACGATGTGAGCGAGAGAGAACGAGAGACAGAGAGACAGAGGAGTGCTTCGGCATTCGATAAGGGGTACCCGCTAGAGCGATACAGATGCCCTCAGATACCCCCTTTTCTTCCCGCCCATATCGCTTTCTTTTCGGTGTGTCGCGCAGTCCCTCTCACTTCACACCCCTTGAACTTCATAGAGAGAGAGAGAGAGGTTCTCCTCGCCCTCCCCCCCGTCTCCGCCTGCCACACCCTCTGGTGCAGTTCGGTGTGTCGAACAGAACGAGCCTCTCTCTCTCTCTCTCTGCCTCTCGTTACTTCTTAGATCTCATGCGCTTTGTCCAGATGGACACAAAGACCAGCACCAGCAACGCCACAATACAGAGCCCAAGTAGGGAGAGAAAGCACTTGTCGCGTGCCAGTTGCCGGTAGAACCAGCGCAAATCACGTGAGGCGTGGTCGATCTGGCCTCGCAAGTTGTGCAGCTCCTCATCGATGTGGTACATGCGCTCCGTCTGCTTCTGGAGCTCTGCTAGTGTGGTTCTACCCGTCTCCTCCGTCACATTCTGCAGCCGCTCGGTACGCTGGAGAGACTGCAGCGCATCCTTCTGAACGTTGATGGCAGCACTCAGCACCTGATTCGAGTCCGTGAACCCCGTGCCGTCTGCCTTGCCATCGCCCATCATCTCCTCCTCACGCTGCTCCTGATACGTCTTCAGTCGCGGAGTCCCGGAGCGACGAGGATAAATCTGGCTCTTCATCTCTGCATCGTAGTTGCGGATGGTCTGGTCGCGATCCTTACAGACAGCATCGTGATCCTGCCGCATATCTAGGTCCACGGTGCGACGGCTCTCGGCACGCAGGGCGGCCAGCTTCTGCCGCGCCTCTCGCATTATCGGGCGAGCCTCCATCTCTACCTGTTTCTTCTCAGGCAGCGTGTTGGCAAGAATTACCCCCTCAACTCTCTTCCTGAGAATGGCGAGGATGGCATCGAGCTCCTCCAGCGCCGTTTGAAAGGAGTCCATTTTTTACTCTACTCCAACAGGAGTGCACGCACCGAATCACAGAGTCAGCACGTGTGATGGTTGAAGCCCCACACACGCAGGCGGAAGCACACGCACGAGCGTGTTTGTGGAGAGGGATGTCCGTATGAACAATACAACACTGCGTGCCAATCCGCAGCCTGAGTGCCTCACGTACGCGACTCCTGCTCAGCAGGCAGCGCTGGAATGAGCTGGACTGAGCGGCGTGTCTTTCGAACCCAGATGAAACAAACCGTGAAAGAAGGAAAGGGCAAATAGCGCGATGAGCCTCCGCGTGTTGCCGCGCACGGTCGTACGAGTCCAAGCGTGTGTCTGTGTGTGTGTGTGTGGGTGGGTGGGTGGGTGTGCTGGTCTACTCCTCTTCTTTGACTGTTGTTGTTTTGCTGCTGGCGAGTGAGTAGAGACGTACGGAAGCTGGGAGGAGGAACAACGTGCTCGGCAGCCCACAACAGCGCACGTCCCACATCATCCTCGGTGAAACGCGGCGACAGCGGTAGTTGAGGCACAAGCCGAAGAAAAAAAAAGGAGGGGGCGGGTAAAAATGTTGGGAAGAGGAGGGGAGATGCACCCGTGCCAGGACAGCACCCGAAAGCGAGCAAAAGCCAACAAACACACACACACGCGGAAGCGAAATGGAAAGGAGATAAAAACAAAGAGGAAGAGAGGAGAGGAAGAGAGGGGTGGGGCTGCACCCAACATAGATGAGCGTGGCGTCTGCCCCCCCCCCCCCGCCGGGGGTGTGAGTGCCTCAGGGTACAAACAGAGATGACAGAGGCCATCTCAGCGGTTCTGCACGCGGGCGCAGCTTTCACAAGCGCATGTTTACCAGCGCGTGCACGCAATAAAGCCAAGCAGCACACAAGAGAGAGTGTGTGTGTGTGCGCTGTAGCATCTCCCCTCTCCTTTTCTCTGGTGGTGCGTGTTGCTCCCCAGAGAAAGAGAGAGAAATACGGTGCAGACATTTAGAGGCGCACCATCACTTGAAGGGTGCGAGCATCCTCGGTGGAAATGGAAAGGAAAAACAAGAGAAATAAACGAAAACGAGAGAGGACGATCTGGTGTTACTGCAGGCCCTGTGTGCGCGAGTGAGTGACTTAGCGTCGGCTGAGAAAGAAGGCTGTGTGCGCGACCAAGAAGAGAAACACCAACAGCGGCGTAAAGC
>NC_025886.1:178758-231641 GCF_000755165.1 Leishmania panamensis | reverse complement strand
GATGCAAACGTCCTGTGTATTGTGTGTACGCGCATAATGCGTGTTTGGATGCATGGGTGAGTGGGTAGGAAAAGGGGGGGCACGGTGCATGTCATGCAGGGAGTGATATGACATGGATGGTGGTGTGGTGGAGGTAAAGTTGGAGAGGGGCAGACATAAAACGACCCGACACGCAACGCAAAGACACACATGGATGTAAACCCATACACGCAGAGAGACAGGGAGGGGGGAGAGACAGGGAGGGGGGAGAGACAGGGAGGGGGGAGAGACAGACAGACGCACAGAGATGGTGTATGAATGTGTGTGTGTGTGTGTGTGTGTGTCGCACAGTCCATAAGCCACGAGGCAGGTAGGGGGAGGCGTAGCAGCGACCGTTGAGCTGATCCACTGCGGAAACACATACACAAAGAAAATGGCCTCAGAAAAGCGCAAACCTCACGGAGAGCTCCAAAACGCCTTCTTGCCCGCTTGCAAGCGAATTGGGAAAATCACGGCGCGAGGCGTGGGTAGGCAGAGTCTTGTGAGCACACACACATGCGAGCGTGCAGACGCAGAAAAGTAGCGAAGATGAGCGTGAGAGCTACCTCAACTTCGTTCTGCCTGACAATGCACGCGTAGCTCACCCCGACATCCACAGCGCTACCGCCTATGTCGCTCATCTCCCTCCGTCTCACTCCTCCCTTGCTCTCTTTTCCTGCCTCCTCCCCGTTGCTGTTACCATGAAGGACAAGAAGGTCGAGGGAGCAGCCACCTCCCCCTCCCCCTTGATGCTGCTGTCCTCATCGCCTTCACTGTCCCATTCCGTTTCAGTTTTTTTAGTGTTTTCTGCGATTGGCGAAAAATGAAGGGAGGCCGTTAAAAGTGAAACGCCGGCCCAGCGCAAATGAGAGAAACAACAAAAAAAAACAAAAAAATCAGAAACGAGCAGAAGCGCATAACCACACGCACATACACACCCTCCCTGCGCTAGCACTACCGCCACACAATGCGCACAGACCCACACACCCGCACCGTGTCAGGCAGCGCAGCGCCTTACTGAACAACAGCCGCGGCGTCCACACCAGCGTTGCGGGCGTGCTTCTTGCGCAGCTCCGCGCGAGATCGCAGAGACAGCTGCAGGCCACCCCACTGGCGGCGGATCACGTCCGAGCGGGACAGGAAGCGAGCGTTCACGGAGCGGATCAGGTTCTTCAGCGCCGCCTCCTCCTCAGCGTTCACGTCGGTGATCGCAACGCACGTCGCCGTCTTCCGCCCGATCGCGTCGCCCAGGCGCGCCATGTCCTTCACGATCGCGTACGGGATGTTGTTCGCGCGGCACAGGTTCGGCATCCACAGAACGAGCTCCACAGGGTCCACGTTGTTCGCGATGACAACCATGCGAGCCTGCTTCTTCTCAATCGCGCGCGTCACCTCCTGCAGCCCAGTCACAACAGCCAGGGGAGCCCTCGTCGACACCGTCTTCCTCGGGTCCTTCTTCTTCTCCTCGGCAGCCTTGTGCAGACGATCGCGGCGAGCCTTACGGGTCTCCGGCGCGTACTTCTTAATCAGCCTCAGCACCTCATTGCGGCTCGTGCGGTCCAGCACCTTCGTGAACTGGTTCAGCGCCGGCGGCACCTTCAGGCGACGCTGCAGCACGCGCTTCTTGCGCTGCATCGTCACAAACGTCGGCCACCGCATGAAGCGGGAGAGGTCGCGCGAGTACGGCACATCCTGGCCAATACCGAAGTTCTTCGGGCGGGCCGTGAACCGCGACGCAGCAGCGGGCTTCTTGTACGGAGACGCGGCCTTCACGGGCTGCGTCGCCCTCTTTGCTTCCTTGCCGGGCATGCTTTGCTTCTCTTCGTGGTAGTCTAGGGGAGAACCGGGGAGTGGCAAAGGGGGAAAAGCGGGGGAGGAGGTGCAGAAGACGTGCAAGTACGCAGGCGCAGATGTGAGCACAGCGATAGAAACAGAGGAACGAGAAAGCGAAGGGGCGCACAACCGCGATGGTGGACGTATGCGCGTGTAAGTATGCAGAAAAGGGAGGGGAAAAGCGGAAATAGAGAAAAAGAGGTGTACGAAGAGAGCAAGAGGGAAGTACTCGAGGGAAGGAGGGAGGGAAGTTCACCATATAGAAGAGAGCACTCAAACTATGCTCAGAGGGTATGTGTGGAAGCGGAAGTGGCGCAGGAACAGGTGGGCACACCAGTATCAGGGGAAATAGCATCAGCAGAGGTGCGGAAAAGAAGCGGGAAAATGGAGAGTATAGACGTGTAGCGACTTGCCCTGTTCCCCCACCGCTCTCATCCCTCTCTTGCACACACAACTCATCATCTGGATTGCAGTAACCACACTGGTTGAATGTGCGACTTTCTCTTTTGACTTTGATCTTGTGGTGCTTTGTTATGTGCAGTGCTAAAGCTGGCCCGTTACACTGAGAAGAGATCAGAGGTGACAAGAAAATGTGGGCAAGTGCAGCGGCGACGCAGTGGGTCTGAAGGAAGGAGAAGAGGGAGGATGTGGTGTTTGGCACTTTCCAGATGCCGGATGACGAGTGAGGTGCAAGGGTGAAGGAGGTACAGGTGTGTGTGTGTGTGTTTGCGCGCATAACGAAATAGAGAAAGACAACCGACCTGGGCAAGTAGAGACGCACATACGCACACAAACTATCACCTCCTCCCCAGCCCCTTTCATCTCACGCCGCACCCCCACTCACATACACAAACATATATGCGCGAATGAGGGCTGACGAAGAAAAAACAACAACGCAAAGGAAGAGAGAGAGAGACATCGGTAGTACATCGCCAACACATACACACGCGCATCCGCACATGCAGCAGCAGCGCCCTCCAGCAGCATCGACAACACCTCTCCACTTTGAGAGTGAAAGCAAAAAAAAGAGAAGGCGAAGTCGAGCGACAGCGACAAGGTAAGAAGGGCAGTGAAACATGAGATTGAGCGGGGGAGAGGAGGCGTCTGCACGCGATGCGCAAAGCAACAAGCGAACGAAGCTCATACTTCAGGAGTTCGGCTCTCGCATCTGTCGCACCCTCCACCCTCCACCTCCCCCCTCTCTCCCTCTCGGACTCCTCCTTGTTCCCTCCCTTGTAGCGTTTCCACAACGTCAGAGAACAAACAAGGCGAAGAAATGGGCACGTATACACACACACACACACAGGCACACACAGGCACAGGCTACTCTACGTGGCACACAGAGAGAGAAAGAGGTGAATGCAAGCACACCAACGATGCTCATGGTCTGCACGGCGGCTAAATCCAAATTGGGAAAGGGACTTGAAACCTAAAAATGAGGAAAGGGGAGAGGGTAGATGCAAGTCTGAACCCTCTCTTCCTTCCCACATTCCCCTCGCAGTCCCTCAGCCCCCCATCACTTTCCTGCCCTCCCTCACCCACCTCTCCCTCAGCCCTTTTCGCCACAAGCGACACATGCGCACGCATGTATGCTACCCGGGCGTCCATGCTGGAAGACAGTCACAGAGAGAGGAAGAAGAAAGCGGGGAGAGGTAGTACCACTATTTTCGAGGTAGAAAACTGAAGGAAAGGAGGAAAAAGAAACACTTGACCGCCTCCACAACGCGCGTCACATCAATGCCTGTGAGAGGCTAAGTCGCCAACCGCTCTACCCCCTTTTCCTCCACGCCCTGCTTCACGAACAGCATACGGTCCAGTCTACTGAAGGGATGGGCATGTTGGAGAGAGGTAGAGAAGAGAGAAGCACCACCTTTACCCGCTCACCTAATTGTTTCCACCACGCCCGCCGTGGATGGAGCTAGAGGATACCACGCGATATGTCATAGAGGCGGTCGAGCGGTGTGCAATGGCCCCGTCGTGGCCGGCACCTGCGGTCCCCGAGGCACCCCCAGCGCCGCTGCCACTTCCTTGACCACTGCCACTGCCACCCACGGCATTACCAGAGGAACCTGCTGAAAAGCCGCTGAGTGCCGACCCTTCGCGCGACGACCGCGCCAGGGCGACACCCTGCTCGATCCTCTTCTGTTCACGCTCCAGGAAGTAGCTGAACATGCGGCGGAAGGTGCTACTGAGGCCATCATTCGGGTCCTCGACTCCGGCGCCGTCGTCGAAATCGATAGGAGAGGCGTTGCCCCCCGTGTGTCCGCTGTCCTCGTGAGAGGAGCGGTGCGACGGCACAAAATTCTGCGGGTCGGCGCGAGAAGGGGAAAGGGAGCTCGAGTTCATGCCCTCATCCTCGTACGAGAAGTTGTATCGGCTCTCCATGGCCTCACGGTTGCGTTTCTTTAGTTCGGACTCAATGAGCGCCCTCTCCTTGCGCTTGTTAGGCGGGAAGAAGAAGAGCTCCTGTGTGTTCAAGTTCATGAAGCGAACGATGCCGGCACTCGTGCGGTAGAGCACCCACCCATCAGGCAGTGTGTCGGACATGAGCATGCGCTCGACGATAGCCATCAAATCCTCATCGCGGGGTAGTCGAATACCAAGGCTGCTGCGGAACTCATCCACGTCGCGCCGCGACACCGCCGTCTCGTCCTCTTCCTCGTCGTCGTCATCATCGTCGTCATCGTCGTCGTCAAGTGCGTGGACCGCGCCAACCGGCACTGTAGTCATACCACGCAGATTATCCAGCAGATCGTACTTGCGCTCGGCGCGGCGACGCTCAGCGATGCGCCACTGCGCGAGAAAAAGGCGCACGCGAAAGGTGATGTAGTACGTGCCAGCAGTCGTGACCATACCGGCGACGGGTACCCAAAGCGGTACCACTTCAAACACAACACGTAGCCCCTCTGTGAAGGTGTGGGCAGAGTAGAGACGTTGCCACCACTGGGAGTAGCTCGAAGTACTAGAGGAGGATGTAGGTGACGAGGAGGGGGCAGCTGCAGGCTCCCCACCACGAGCGCCTTCGATGGGCGCGCCGCCAGATGTGAATGACAGCGACGCAGAGGATGACATGGGCGAAACGATGAAAGGGGTCGCCAACAGACGCACGCACAGACGTCACGCGTCTAGCGCAGTCTTCCTCACTGGCTCTCCTACGACGACAACAGCTGGCTAGCGAATTTCCAATACGGCTTTACTGTGAGTGTGTGTGTGTGCTTCTATCACCGACCCTGGGCCTCACTCTTGCCTCTCGCGCCAGAGGAGAGGGATTCGTTGGGGTGACGAGGCGGCCTGTGGGTGGGGCTAGACGGAGGGGCCACAAGAAGAGAGAAATGCCGTTAGATTAAAGAGAGGAGAGAAAAAAAGAAAAAACATAAGAGAGCGCCACACGACAAAAACGCTGCCGCAGCGCACACACACACACACCGCCAACACGAGTGGGGGGGAGGGGCGAAAGATGCGCAAGAAGCACATACACACAGCAAAAACTCCCCCACACCCTATGCCAAGTTCAGACGGGACGCAGAACAGGAGGAGAAATACAGAGAGAGGAAAATGGTGTAGAACAAGACAGGTGGTGATGTATTGAGTCGTGTGTGGAAACGAGAGGTGAAGCGAGAAAGAAAGGGAAAGAGGCCCACAAGCGGGGGGTAATGAGCTGAAAGTAACGGTGCGCACACTCGTAGTTATTCTTCTCTGTCATGTGCTGTACACGTGTGTGTGGGTTTGATAAAGGAGGGGTAGCGGAGGTGCGATGTTCGAGTTCACATGTGCACGCATGTGTGTGGGAGGCATAGGGGTACGCAGAGTGGAAGGGTGGTAGAGCGTAAAAAGGAGGAGACCAAAGGAACGAGAAAGGGAATCAGGCTGAGAGTTGTGTTGGCATGTACAGGGTCACACATGCGTGTTGTCTGTGGGTATGTGTGTGCCTGTGTGCGCGTACGTGAGCCCTGCAAAGCAAAGAAGAGGCGTGGCATCCACGAGGCAGTAGAGATCCCTGCACCAAGTCGTCTATATGAGCGCTGGAACCGAGCGAGCAAAACTGCAGGAGAGTACCCTCAGCAAGCGCACTGAAAGTGCTCAGGATAAAGAGGGGACATGACGACCCACTCCTAGTGCGGGGGGGGGGGGGAAACGCTCTTGTTTTGGCTGCGCAGGCGGCAGAGCTGTCCAAACCACCAGTCCATCGGATCCCTGTGTATTTGCTGCTAATTCGGCGTGAGTTGTGAAATCTCTGCCGCCTCTGTACATCAGGCCTCACCGCGGTCAGCAGGAGACAGACAAAACAAAAAAAGAGGGGGAGAGAGAGAGAGAGAGATGACGGGCTCACAGGCCTTCCCTGCGCGTGTGTGTCTCTGGGTGGAGGTGATGCCGTTGTGTATGTTCCACAACGCAAAGAGAGACGCTGCGGGAGGGAGGAAGGAGGGGGGGGGGTGAAAGTAGGCAAAGGTGAAGAAAAGCAGAAGAAATAGAGAAGAAGTACAAGGGAAGCGAGAAGACAGTTTGGCGCCCCATTGAAAACATCCACGGGCAAAACGAAAGAGTCAAGAAGACAGAAACTGAAATAGGTGCCGGTCATCTAAACACATACAAGACAGCCTACGCACAGCTTCGCGTGGGCACACACACACACACACACACACACACACACACACATAGGCGCAGCCACAGCCACATACGAGATCCAGGCATTGTCGATGATGCATATATGACACGTGGGGAAGTCTAAAACAGAAAAACAGGTAGGTGGCTGAAAAAAAAAAAAAAAGAGAGAAAGAAGAGAGGCGTTGCGTGTGTGAGTGTGTGTGTGTGTGTACAGGAGTGCGTGCTGCGAAAATGTTGCTTCACTCGATCCAGATGTAGGCGTCAAGAGTCTCGTGAAGGTACAATGTGTCCCAGACCCATCGGGTGACACAGGAGGAACAGGCGCCAGTAGCGGAAGTCATCGGTGACGAGGATGGGAGGCTGTTCGAGGTATCGGCACCGAAACTAAAGTTGTGCGTCGCCAGTGGTTTGTACTCAACGCAGAGGTACAGCTCTAACATGACAGCACCTTTCCCAATGACATGCCCACTCGAGTCGTCTGAGAAAGGATGCCACCGTACAGGAACGGGCACCTCGGTAACGGTCCATGCACGAGGTGCGTCGAGGCCCACCTGTGTCGATGTAGCTACCCTTTCCAACTCCTCTGTCTCCGTGACGAACGTGTTGTATGAAGCACCCTCTCGGCGCCGCGGCAGTTCTGGCGTCGTGGGCGAGTCGTGAGTGACGGGTGTCGTGGTGGGGCGGCACACGGCCGTGGTGTCCCACAGGAGCGCGTCCGCCGGTAGGCATGACCACGTGACGGCGCACCATCGCAGCTGCGAACTGCAATGGGCTGTGCCACACGGTGGACTTGTCGGCCACATCAACATCCCTACCTCGTAGGGAGTTGGTCGCGAGGACGCTTCTACCCCCTCCGACCAGCCTCCCACATTCTGGACGCACGGTCGAACCAACACTCTCCGAGCCACCACCACCACCGTCAGTCCTGAGGTAGGCTCGTCGCCATCCCGACCCACCGACCACTGCGTTTGCGCCGCTAGCTGCCTCTCCAGCGAAAGAGACAGTCGGGCACCCGTAAGTACAACGTCGGATGGCAACAGAAAGCAGCGCTGCGTCACCACCAAAATGAGCCGACTAACAGCGGCGCTGTCATCGCTCTCGTCTGCACAAAGATAGCGGCCGTCTTGAGAGCCCTCCTCCCGAAACCCATCGGCGAAGTCCCTATCGTCGCGCAGCGTAGCGTGTGCTGTCGGTGCCTCCCTGACAGTGTCACAGGTCGGCGGCACAGGACGGCGTAAAACTGTTGTGAGAAACTCAAGATCGAGCACAGGGTGACGCAGAGATGGCAGCCATACCTCTGTGTGCAGCTCACCGACCGTGGCTGGCGCGTGGGGCGCCGCAGCCATGGAAAAAGAGCTCAGCAAGTTCACCATCACGCCTTGGTGCGATGCTGAATACACCTCGGGCAAATAAAGCGGTGATTCCACACAGCTCGGCACAACCTTTTCGACGACAGCAGGAGAAGCCAAGTCACTGGCTCGCTGCCCTCGCGTGCGTGCAAGTCGTCGTAGACCTTCCACCACCGTGGTGGCAGGAGAGGTGTTTGGTATATCGATGGGCATCCTGTATGCCGGTTCGCTTGAGTTGTAGGTGATGCTGACACTGGCAGGAAAGCACAGATCCAAAAGGGTGTCCAGCCGCATGCGCTGCAGTCGCCTCGCCGCCGCCGCCTCACCGCACAACTCCATCAAGTCGGAGGGAAACATGTGGACCTCCAGCCAGAAGTGGTCAAGGTGCCGCGCATCAAGGAGAAGCGTCTGCCACGTTTTTCCACCCGAATAGTCACCACTGTTCTGCCCCCAGAGACAAGGGACCCCGTCGCTGTCCTCTGGGGCCCCGACCAAGGCGCGCAGCATGGTCCACTGCGCCTGTTGCTCAACTGCTGGAAGTGGGTCGTTGCGTTGGCGGCAAGATGTGAAGAAAAAGGCGAATTGCCGAGCTACCGCAAACAGCCCAGTGCGCCACTGCTTCATCGCGCGCTCCACCAGACTCCGCTGCGTCGTATGCTGATGCGATCGCTCCAAGTGAGGTAGTGACTCAGCGGTACTCAGCGTTTGGAGAATCCCCGGGCCGTTGTCACGGTTGGTAGAAGTGCGAAACCGTAGTGAGTCGCCCGCCTTTGAGTTTGCAGTCATGATGGAAAGCACAGCATGTGTGAGGTCCTCGGCACTGGCGTTGGCACCGACGGGCAATCCTTCTCGTGAAGTCTGTCGTGTCATTTGAAGGTGTCGCTCCAGAAGAAACGGCCACCCCGGTTGCCGGCGGCGCAAATAGTAGTAGGCCTTGAGAGCGTACGGGAGAGCCTGCCGCACCACCGCGTCGCGCTGCGCCAGGGGCTGCGATGAAAGTGGAAGGCCCTCCCGTACGCTTCGCAAGGGCGCACTCTTCGAGGACACACCGCCAGCCTTGGCAGCGCTCTCAGGCACCGCATCCCTGTCGTTCGCAGGGCCCTGTATCTCCTCCTCGGCGGATCGGCTGAGATCGGCGATGAGCGCCTCGTAGCTCCGCAGCATCCATGCAGACAATAGGTCATGCAGTTGCACCAATACAGTTGGATCATCGACATAGCAGCCGCGTTTGTCCTCCTCGCAGCGCATACGCTCACGTATGGCGGACACCACGTGACTCACCACCATCTCATGATGCACCAGGCGAGCGCAGAGCAGCAAGTCATCCACCACCTTCTGTAAGGCGATGAGAGCGGCAGATGAGATGGAACGCGGGAGCGGTGGCAAGGACATCAAGGCTTGCGCGGTACTTTGGGGCATCGTCAGCTTCGCGAGGGTCGGTCCGCGGACGCGTGTCGCATTATTTGAAGGGGACATGTGCGTTACACTACTGCTACTGCGCTGAGCCAGCTCTGCCGTCACGCTTTGCAGAATCGACTCGCAAATCTGCACGGTACCACCTTCAGTAAAGTACCGGCGCGACGGCTGGAGAAGCGCTACGAGGCGCTGTTGGGGGGTGATGGTACTCAAGGAGACATAGCAACACGGAGTCACTTGAGCAACCGCGGCCCCTCTCCACAGCACGCGCTCCGTTGCCGGCGAGCAAATCACTGCAACACACATAACCGCCCCGACTTTTCCATCACCTGACGATCGCAATAAGGTGGTGTAGAGGGAGAGTAGCCGCTGCAACTCTTCTCTAAAGATGCGCACTTCTTTTTCGCTGACGTTTCGCTCCACATCTGTGTCCACGACAAGCGCCAGACACACCCCGCTGCCCTGCCTTGCAAACCGGAACTGCCTCATCAGCGAGATGAGGGTCTGCGTCACCGTCGCAAACGTGACGGCTTGTGCCCTGCCCGGGGAGAACAATACCGTCTCGGACGAAAACACTGCTGTCGTCGCCATAGAAAGAGTCAACTCCTGCCATACGAAATGGAACTTCGCTTCCACAGCCTCATGGCGAAACCACGAGAGAACACTTGTAAGTGCTGAGTCAGCGACGAGGCAAAGCGGCTGCTGCAACCTCGCGGCCCGCTCCATTTGCAGCCCTACTGATACCGCATCACGCAGTGCCACCTCTGAATTCCCCTTCCCGCTGTTGCTGTGGGACCTGCTCATGCCCGATTCTCGTCGTGTCGCGGGGGAAATGCGCCGGGGCGACACCTCCGTCGACATGATCACCGGAGGTTCGGCAGCGCTCTCATCCGCGGCGATTGGCGTCGCGGGCGACTTCAGCACACATACTGCACCTTCTGCACACGTGACGGTCTCCATGAAAGCGCTATAGAGGAAGGCGGCGTAGTGGTTTGCCTGCTCCACTTGTAGCTCAGCCAAGGACGAGAAGAACTGCGTCACGTAGAACTGATTTTCGTCTACATCGGCCTCCGAGTCGTTGCTGAGCTCCTTCTCGCCTGGCACGGCGCTGCCTCTTTGCGCAAGATGGTGGAGTAAAGCATCCTCAGAAGTGGCATAGAGCTGTAGCGCTCCGCGGCGCAGCTCCGCCCCTGTTGCGCCAACAGACGAAAAAAGCGAGAATGAGGAGCTGATCGAGGGACTCCCCTGATCCTTTCCTGCACTGGGTAAGGCACAACTGGGTCCATCGCGGAGGAGCACCTGCAGCACTCTCGTCTGCTCTGCCGTCAGCAGACGCGCGTCGGTCTTCGTGGCAAAAACGACTGGGGCAGCCGCCATCGCCGACGCGAGCAGCAGCAGCGAGAAGATGTCGCTCACCGGCACAGGCCAGCCGGCGGCGAGTTGCTCCACTACGCGTTGCACATAGTTCACTGTTGCAAAGTAGCATTTGAGCGACGGTGCCAGATCACTGAACGTCTGCGGCGCAAAGTGGCGCATGAACACGGGCGGAAAGTGTGCAATAGCCGCAAGGCACCTATCCAACGCAAACGCGCTCCACGGACGCTGCAGCTTCTTCGCTTCGATCAGCTCGGCAAAGCTCGCTACTGCCTCCAAGGCAGGCAGCACCGCACACCAGCCATCTTGAACCACCCTCTGCCAGCTCTGCATGCAAAAGACGGTTTGGGATAGCTTCGCCTCGTACATCTCGACGTCGGAGAGCGCGCGATCGGCGTCTGCCACCAGGGTGTCCCCGTGCAGTCCATCGCGGATGTCGCCGATGTTCGCCGCGAGAAGCTCCGCAGCAGCATCGTGCGCCTGTGCAAAGCCTTGCAGCACCCTGAAGTAGCCCTGCTGCTGCGTCACTACTTCCTCGCGCATGGCGGACATTTTGGTGGACACTGACGTGGTGCACACGGCGTCTCGGAGCAGACACTCGTAGTGCAGGCGGCGAGGCATTGAACTGCAGAGGTTGTAGACGTTCATGGCGTCACAGGCCCCGTGCGTTTCGACGGGCACTGCCAGCGAGGAGGTGCACACCATATAAAAGGAAGGGTGTACCAGTACCTCGCGCCCCTCCAGCAACAACGGGACGGACCGCGCCGCAACATCTTCCTCGTCCACGGGACGGGAAGCAGGGAGCGTACCCGGTGACCAGGGCGACCGCTCAGCCACCATGATTGTTGACCCCTTCCGCAGGCTCAGCGCTGCTTTCCAGCGCTCCTTCAGCTGACGGTAAAGGGGGTTGAGGTAGCGTATGAAATCGAGCGATGCCGAGTCATGAATGTCACGCAGAAGAACACCTTTCCCAGCTTGCATAGCTGTGATCACCTTCTCCCTCGCCGACGAATCCGTCACCGACAAGACGACGCACCCCGTACACGAGAAAGAAAGATACCTGCACACCTCCTGCTCGACGAGTGGCGTTGCTCCACCGATCAAAGTCCAACGCCACATGATACGCTTGAACAGAGCCATAAAAAGGGCTCTGTACTCCCACGCAAAGTGCTCGCTTCCAGGTAGCATTAGTGCGCGAGTGTGTGGGGCGTGTGTCTGGTACAGCATGTAGGCGAATGCCTCCTGCGGCCCTGTGGAATGCAGCCTGGGATGTACCGTCTCGACGAGGAGCTGCTGCAGGGACACGTACGTGTCCACAGCCTTGCCGTGCATGACAAGGAGCGAGTAGAAGGCGGAGACGAGCAAAGCGTCCGCTGCGGCGCAGCGCGCAAACCGCGCGCGCTCCGCTACATCCGCTGGCTCTCCCAGAAATCGTGAGAAGCGGTCGACAAGTCCAACGTACTTCAACAGACGATCCTCCTTCCCCGCCAACTGCTTCTGATCCTCCTGCAACGCTTCCGTAGAGCGCCTTGCTGCATCGATCTCATCCTTGGTCCGCGCCACGGTCCGCTCAGTGGACTGCAAACCCTCCAGCCGCATCGCGTAGAGCCCCTCAGCTTCCTTCACGTCCCTCTCAGCCTTCGCAATGTTCTCTGTACCAGTGACGTAGTCCTCGATGCGGAACTTCCCGCAGTCCACCCACGCCACTACAAAGTCTGCCAATAGTTGAGCGTACGGTAGCGCCGGCGCGTAACGCACCGCATCGAGCTCCTGACGCAGAAAGAGGTAAGTTCCCAACCCAGTCGGGTCGTCAAGCGGCGTGATCCCTGTCAGAGCAATCGCGAACTCCTTTGTGCACACCCGCCTCATGGCGATGCCCCACAGCTCGTGAGGGTTGTTGTTATGCTTTGGAAGGTCTTCACCTAGCAGCGTGTACAGGCCGCGGACAAGAAGTGAGCCTTTCTCTGGCACATGTGAAACGGCGAGTGCGCGCATGTTGTTCACCTTCGCCTTTCGCAGCTGTCGCGCTGCCCTCTCTAGTCGTTCCTCCGCCCTCTGCAAGCCATCAGCGAGGGTCGCGCATTGCCAGTCTAGAGCCTCCCTCTTCTTCTGCAGTTTGTCGCAGTACTCCTGTGCCTCAAGAGATCGTTCTGCGTGTTGGTTCTCCTCGCCGCCCAGCCTCTCAGCGAGCGAGGCTATGCGCAGCTGCGAGGCCGCCAGCTCCGCAGCGATTGCACGAGCACGCTGCGCCTCGGTCTTCATCATCTGTACTGCTTCATCCCCGCGCCTCATGATGACGGTGCCCGTCCTCGCGCTTTCCAAGACCTGCATGCACGCCGTCGAGCTCAGGTCCCGGTACAGTGATGCAAACTCCACTAGCTGCGCCAAGGAGGTTGGGTGCCTTTTGGAGACATGTGCAAACATGGCACACAGAGCCTCACACACAGTCCGTTGCGACAGGTTCACAGGGTGATCACCCTCGTCACAGCCACTCTCCTTGTCGTCCTCCTCAGTGTCTTCACTGTGGACAGTAGGGATGCCGTCGGGATCAGAGCCACCATCCGCATCGCCGCTGCTCCGAAGAACAGACAACACCAGTTCGCGTACCAACGAGGTCCGCAGTGCCTCCGTGTACAGCGGCAGAACCTTCGTCTTATACTGCCGTAGAAAAGGGTAGGCAGCCGCCACTCGCTCCACCTCTGCCACGTCACGCAGGTGGAAAACGAAGTTTAAGCAGCCACGGAGGCGGTCACGTAGCGCAGTGTCGTCGACTAGGATGAACGGCTTCAGTGACCGCGGATGAGTCACATGAAAGCCACGCATCAGTGAGTTGCGCTCCTCGTCCGAGAACAGACCCGATACATCGCCGCTGCGCACTAGCAGGTCCACAGTTGGGAGCACCTCCGGCAAGCTCAACAGCTCGGGGGGGAAGTAAATGACCGCGTGGATGCTGTTCATGCAGATAAACGTGATGGCAGACCGAAGGTCATGGCGGAAGGCAGCTGTCACCTCCGCAGGGGATGCGGCTGGATGTACTCGGAGCCATATGAGCGGCACATGTGTGTTAGAGCACCACAGGCGGAAGAGTCGGCGCAGACCAAACGTGTTCTCTCCCAGAAAGACGACCTGCGCATGGGGAACGAAAAGAGTGTCTTGAAGAAACACAAGGCGCGTGGTGAGCCACGTGGTCTGGTACGTAGGAGTTGTCAGGACATCGGTAGAGGGGCGCAGTCTCTGCAGCTGGTGGTTTTGATACGCCACCGCCAGACTGGAGGCACTTGAGTTTCCAGGTGCGATGGCAAAAGATCCGCGCAACGAGGAGTTACCGCTCAGCGGGGCTAGACTTGATGACCGCCGCACCAGTGCCCCCTTGTGTGCACCCTCTGATCTTACCGCTGCTTTCCTGAGGAAGTCTGAATAACTGAGAAGTACCGAGGCACACCGCGTCTCCCCTCGCGTTGGGACGCCTTTGATGCTCGCAAAACCTACCGGGCCACGCCTCTCCGCCAGCGTCGCAAGGTCCTCCTCTCTCTCGTCTTGCAAGGCGTATGGAAACTCGGCAATGCAGTCCGCAACGAAGGACTCGTCTTCCGCCGTGACCGTGCCTGGCACCGGGAGAGTCGGAAGCTGACGGACCAAGTCCTTGAAGCTGACACTGCCACGGACGCACTCACGCATGGTGCTCTCCGCCGCCTCCACTGCAGAGTCGCGTAACGCGTGTGATGCGTCATTCGTCTCCGGCCCTACTACTGACTTTAGCTGCGGTGGCAACAACGGTAACGACCCTGAGTATTGCGCTGCTTTTGGTGATGACGGCACGCGTAGTTGCCCCTCGTAGAAGGCTGTCACCTCAAGGAAAATCCGGATGGAGACCTGCACATCCGAAATGTTACTGAGCAAATGCAGTCGCACCACTTCTGCCGCTTGCAAAGCATCTCGGAGGGGCTCGGAGTAAAATGATGGAATGCGGTGGTGCTGACCCTCCGATGTATTCGCGGCCACGGCATCCAGAGGCGAGGATGCCGCCACGTCGGATATGAACGGGGCTGATGCAAGTGAGAGGCGTGGTACGGCCACCGCGGTGTGCGACTCAAGAGCGGCGCCGCGAAGTCTCAGCTGAGTGTAGGCTCCATGCACAACACCCAAAAACGTGGCACAGCCTTGCGAGAATCCCTTAGTGCGTTTTCGGGAAGAGGCCAAGCTGCAGAGCAGATGCACACCGCGCGCGATTTCGTCACTGTCGAACCCTGGCAAGCGCACGTCCACACACCCGCTGAGAGCTCCAGTGCTGCATTGCTTCGCTGCGCTGTCTTGGAGTAGAACCGAGCCGCAGAAGACAACGTTGGCGGTGGGCATGACCCCCCTCCTTGGCGTGCTGATTGCCCGGAACTTGTCGCAGAAACGCATCAGGCACCCACCGAGAGACATCGAGGCAGTGTGCAACTTGTCGTCGCCATCGCGTGCGATCATCGGTGCCAGGTGCAAATCGTCGATACATACCACAAGGCGCCGCCCCAGAGTTGGGCTGTAGCATCCATCCCAGCGCTGCACCAGCCTGCCCGCCATCGTCTGCTGAATGTGAGTGGGTTGCATCCCGCCGTTTGCGCTGTACACTTGCGCGACCCAATCGACTGCGTTCGCTTTCATAGTGTGCAACAACGTCGACTTGCCGGCCACGGGACCGGCATGAAAGAGAACGTGTTGACCGCAGTTAATCAAACATTCCGCCGCCCGCAGTGTTGCCACCCGAGACGGTGTTGCAAACACCTGCAACCACGTGCAGAGATGCGGATCAGTGTGGTGGTACGTTGACCACGACAGAGGCAAGTCGGTGCGCGTGGCGGCCTCCTCAAACGACAACCACCCACGAGGCAGAACGACCTGCTCGAGTGGACTAACGCCATCCTGCGACAAGACTGGAAAAATCTCGCCGGAGAGCTCGCAGTCCACCAGCGCCTTCATCACGTCCGTCTCTGCGCCGAGGAGCAACAGTTTCAGCACATCTCGATCTTCAATGGGGAGTGAGAGCCCCACCGACCATGTAGCCGCCATCACCGCACAGCGCACAGCGAACAGGCGCAGCGGCACCTCGTCCTCGTCCTCCTGCAATTCCAGTGGCCCTCTGTGTGTATGAAGCGTGAGTGCATAGGCGTACCATCGACTGCACAAAGTTGCCGCTCGTTGGGCAATGGCATACATGTTTGTCACCTCATCTGCCCTTCCTGTGAGCTCCGGCGATGCCCTCGACGCGCGTTCCACCAGTAGCGGCAAAAGCTTCTCCAGCACCCTCGCGGCCCACTCTGCGTCCGGCATTGAGCTCAACGCGTGAGAGATCCCTTCCACCCACGAAGATGGCCCCACGAGAGCCATCATCGCAAACCTGTTGATGGTTCCGGGTGTAACATGGTGCAACCTCTGTGCCGTGCCGATCACGCGCACCAGGGGGCTAGTGATGACGCTGTTGTCGCTGTGCGGCTCTCCCTCCAGGACTCGTGTCCTGTCCGGCCAAGAACCCAGGAAAAGCGCAAAGGATGGAGCTGCGCCGACATCCTCCATCACAACCACGGGAGTAGTGCCCCCACCTTGAGAAGCCGCCATCCGTGAAGTGATCAAGGAAAGAAAACCCGGTTCCGTAGAGGTGCCATAAAAGTCCGCGGCGGATATGAGAGGCGGTGAGAAGATCAGCGGCGATTGGGAGCCAGCCCACGCTCGCCACAGTCGCGTCTTCCCTGCGAACCGCGGTCCAACGAGGAGCATACGGCGGTGAACATTCATCAACGATGTGAAGCGCTCGAGCACAGCATTCACTGCTGCGCTGTGTGTAGTCCATTTGAGAGGCGGGCCGCACCAGCCCTGCGGAACGACACCATTGCACGACGGCAACAGTAGCTTCATCTCAATTTGTGTCTCTAGGCTCTGTTGAACTGCCCTGCCGTCTGTGGAAGTGAAGAAAGCCGCCAAAACACTTCCCAGAGCAGCCAGAAGGCGCGGCGCTAGTCCGCGCAGTGGCAATCCGATGAGCGAGGACCCCTTTCCATCTGGCGCATCATCACTCACGAAAGCCTCGCGAAGCACCATGCGCAGTCGGCGCACGGTGAAGACGGTTGGATGCAACTCTTGCAGCTGTCGGTAGAGCTTGGCAAACTCCGCCTCCTCAGCGGACAGAGGGCTCTCTGGTACCACTCCGGTTCGGGTCAGATAATCATGCAGCGCTTCTTGAACATCAAAGGGAGCGACGCGCACCTCTCTGCAGATGAGGTCGAGACTGCGAGGCAGCGCTACCGGCGCAGCAGCAGAGAGGGTCAGCCGGAACAGCGGATGCACGGAAACCGCGGTCATGCCGACCTTTCCATCATAAGGTAACTGCCAGATGGGAGAACAGCGTTGCTCGACAGAAGCCGTGGCGATGGGCAAAACAGCTTCCTCCAGCACAGCCTTCGGCACGGTCTCACAGTTCACCAGGCACGCCAACGCCCCAACCTCCATACACCCGCGCAGCAAACCTTGAAGTCTTTCGGTAGACACATGCTCTTTGGCTTCAACTCGAAAGAAGAAGCGCCCTAGCAGCAGCGCAGCAGCTTCTAAGACCTCCCCCTCTGCACCGAGGTCGTCGCTGGCGCGCACAAGCGAAAGGCTGCGGGACAGTTCCATATCGACGAGCACTGGTGCCATCTGCACCCACTGCACCACACTCATCATCGGCGCGTTGCCGTGCCCAAGGAATTCCAACCCGTAGTCAAAATCAACACCCATCATGCGAACGAAGATGCCATCCTCCGCCGGTGTAAAAAAAGTCTGCACGACACGAGTGGACTCCAGCTCGGTGACACTGTTGACGTGCCATTCTGCTGCTAGCTGAACCTCCCTCAAGGCGAACTCCTCGTATGCCAGCGCGGCTGCCACGGCAGCTTCGTAGCTGCGCGACTGCCCTCCCTGGGCGTCGTTATTGTGTCCACCCCGCGCAAGCTTGCTGATAGCGCCGCAAAGGTCCGACACTTTGGTGATGTGGGCACTCAGTCCATTTTGCCCAGCAAGCTCTAGTGCCCGCCGCAGTCCTTCCGTATGTAGAATGCGCAGTGCAAGCACCGCTACCTGACCGCACCATTGCCGCAACCACGATTCCAGGCTGCATCGGTAATACGCAGCCACACACTCCTTGACGGCGGCGACGAGAGAGGCACGCACCGCATGGTCAAAACGCTGGATCCAAGCGTCTGGGGTATCTTTCGTCAGGGCCAGGGGAGAGGACAAGGGCAAGCGTGCACCATCCGTTGCCACAACGGCGGTCACAATCCTGTCCACCACTTCTACATCAGTAATGCGCGGATAAAGATACTGAAATAGATGCACGAAACTGTGAGCGCTTTGCACGGATTGAAACTCTATGAGCTCCGAGTCGGGTAGGAATCGAAACCGCGGGAATAGTGCTCGACGGCGCTCCGTCACACCCCGCAGTACCTCATCCGCATCATCCACTTCTGACTTGATAGTCAGGAGGAAATCCTGGATGGTGTCCTGCATCATGGCTGTGTAGAGAGAAAACTGCGGCTTGCGCAAGATTGCGCCCATTGCCTTGAAGGCAGCTGACGCCGTTGTGAGCTTTTGAGTGATGGTGCGTGCCTCTTCAGCGGAACAGATGCCCTCGGAGACTGCACTCCGCAGCGAGGACACACATGCACGCAGCCTCATCCAGCGCATCTTCACATTATCCCACGCCAGAAGCACCTCGCGACTCTTCTCACACGCGTCAACCCACTCGTCGACAGCCCTTAGAACAGATGGTCCCAAGTTGGGTCGGCGTCGCATCGCGCGGCACTTGAGCATGCACTCCTCGATTCGGCACACCATCTCATGTCGATGCCCCTTCAATGGTGGTGTGTTCAGGTCATCATGGACTGCTGAATTTTCAAGAGCAAAGTGAGTGCGCTTGGCATAGCTCCGCATCTCCTCAAGCTCGTTCTCCACATCGTAGTCGCAACGAGCCTGACTAACAATCTGCGCCAATGGGACAATGTGGTCGAGCAAGCCGGCGTCGAGCAAACGCTTCACTGTCACTGTCATATTTGTCACCAGCAGGATATCGTCCCGCAACTGTGTCGAGATCAGCTTTGCGATGTCGCGCCAGTGACTCTTGCGCAGCCCAGGCGTCGTGATGAGCTCAAGAAACAGCTCCAACTCCTCAAACTTGGCGAGTGCCAATTCCTGCTCGCGACCGAGACGAACCAAGGCAGGGTAGCCACGCAAGTTGCGGATGGTGCTGTGAATGAGCCGGCGCCACTCCCGGGCGCGCTCTATGAAGGCATTAGCATTGACGGAGGACACTGGTGTCCGGTACAGCTCACGCAGTTTTGTCGATTCGAACACTGTGATCCAAAATTGCTCAATGATCTCAAAATGGTTCATGAGGGGTAAATAATCATCGAAGGAGTCCTCGGATGGAAGACCTAGCACCCTCATTTCATACTCCATACTCTTACGGGCGTTTACGATCCGTACGATTAGCTTGCGCAGCTCTGTACAGGTTTGCGCTGCAATATCGCAAGTGTCCAAATCGAACATGTGATACAACTCCTTCACACCTGTCGAAAGAGTTCGGTAGTAGTCATAGATGGTACTGCGTAGATTTTCCAGCTTGCGGCTCAGCAGCGGTGTGCACTTGGCCCGGATGTCATCGCTTTTGTCTACTCGACGGTGAAGCTTGCCTGGGAGCTCTTTGAACTCAAAGACAGAGCGGCATACATACTCTTCGACTGGAATAAACAGCTTTTCAATACAGCTGACCCTGTCGGCAATCTGTTTGTGACTCGTTTCGCACAAATCGTTAGCCAAATTTTTCGCCGCTTCGGTATTGCGCAGGTACTGCTCCAGTTCGGGAACTGTCGTAGGGGTTCCTTGAAGCACGTCAAGAATCGCTTGGCTCTTTGTTTTTGCCTCGTCGACGATATTCACTATGGTGCTTTGGAATGCAGACACAAGAGCCGCCAAATAATTTTCCCACTTCTGCATCAGCTCCGACCGCAATGGACGGCAGTTGATCTCGAGGCGCCCATAGAAGAGAACATCCCGGGAGACGTGACGAACATCGCTTAGGTTTTGCCGCGCGAGCACCACAAGTTCTACCACCTCTGTCGACGTTCCCCTCTTTGCAACGGAAAGGTTATGGACCGGTATCTTGCAAAATTTATCATAAGAGGATAAAATCTTGTGAATCACCACTGATGCGTTCTCCAATACTCTGGTGATTGAGGTGCGGTACGATGCCAGTTCCACATGCGATACAATGTTTAATTTTTCGTTTTCGAGCCTCTGTGCTCGAAAAATGGTGCAGCACAGCCTTGGTAGGCCATTAATGCTCTTTTCGATCTCCGCAAAAAGGTCTGCTATGCCAAATAGCAGAAGAGAAAAAGATGGGGCTCGAGGTTGAAAACTATCGCCTGTGACTAGTTCGACACGCAAGTACGGCAGTCGTCGAGCACGCTGTGCTATTCTGACCTCATTGACTAAGTCGTCAGAATCGAAAAACTGTACAAGACGATCCAGCGCATCAAAAAAAAGTCCTCTTGTCTGGTTGACTAAAAATACCTCTGTGGCAATAAAAGCCTTCTTGAACACCCCGTCCTCATCCTCACCTTCAGCTAGGACCAACACCTCGCGAGCAGTTTTGAAATGTGAAAGAAACAAATCTTCGACACAAGCGTAAAATTCAATGCGAATTCGTGAAATAGCAGAGCTCATCGAGTTTGACACCTGATTCAGAAAAGTGACGACATCAATGCAAGCTGTGGTCACATCGATATTTAAAAACCGGAGTCGTGAAAACCTCGCTTCCCAGAGTGACGCTAGTCCCCTGAAATAGTTGGCAGTGAGAGGATTCCAAACCAGTTGAGATTCGAGCTGCTCCTTAGCTGACTTGAAGTGCTCCCGCGAAAGGGGTATTTCCTGGGCTGCTGCATAAGTTAAACTGCGTATGGTAGGCTCGGGCTCAGTGGCTAGTTGAAGTGGTGCCAAAATCCTACGAAAGAGTTGATTAAGACACATGTAGTAAAAGATAGCCTCTGATTCTGCTTCTGCGTACTCTTCATTTACATCGCATATCTCTCGTGCCATAATCCCCTTTGAGATAGAAGTGCATCCCCTGCTCGCTAATGACAAAATATTTTGCAAGCTGAGTCGGCTGAGGGGAGAGTATTCTTTGATGAGAGGCTTGTACAGCGACACCATCTTCGCGGTACGAATGCGACGGTGCACCATAGAGACAGCATTAGTGCTTTCATCAGATTTCTCACAGCACTCTATAGGTACGCGGACAAGCGATTCGCTGTCCTCGGCAGAAGCACCATGAGGTCGCTTTCCTTCAAAACAAAATAGTCCGACGTGTGGTGAGTAATGGGAACCAATGCGACAGCTCACGGACTGAGGAGAATCAACGTACTCAGAAAGCGCCCTAAAAAGCTGGCTTTCTTGTGTTTGCAAGAGAGGTAGCTCCACAGTTTCACCATAGTAATCCGGTGTGAAGGTGAGTTTCCGACACACAAAGGTTTGACTTCGTCGCTTCCCTTCGTTGCAGAGAAGCGGCACAGGAACACCATCCCAGTAGTAGCGGAGCACTTTTTCTAAGCGACCAGCTATTTTTTCTTGACTCTTACCAAATTCCATGGTCTGCGTGTGTCCAAAGGGAGAAAAGAGTGAAAGAAAGAGTTAGATGGAGATGCGAAAACCAATCCACCATACTAGTCCTATGCAGAGATGTCATTGCTATTATTTCCCTTACATTTGGTGAGACAGAGTGTAGTAAACCTGCAACGCCAAGCAATGAAACTCTCAGCACGACGCCCGATCAAAAAGTTGTCCAAATGGAGGAAGGTTGGGATATTTTACGCCTCGTAGTGCAAAACTGAGCTGTTCAAAGCATAATGTATCATGTTTTCTTTTCTTTATCACCGCATTGCGGGGGTCTCTCGCAGCTTTTGAAAATCAAAGCGACCCTCCGACCCTTGTCTCACTTGATCTAAAACAAATTCAAGCCATGCTAGCTGCGTCACTCCCTCCTCGCAGTGATGCGCTTTCACTCGTTTTAACTCATACTCATAGTCCTCTATCATGATGCAAATGCGATTTCTCATTAACATTCCTCGACATGTGAACGTGATTCCGTACAGAACCACTCCCATACTTATGGCAGGAGGCAAGGGCCTCGCGTAGTACATGCTATTCTTGAAAATGTGCCGTGGTCCCCACGCTTTGAATGCGGCCAGGACACTTCCAGTGGAAAAAGCTACGCAGCCAACAAAATACTGCCACGTGAGGCTCTCGTGGCGGGCAAGCTGCTCTACCCTGTCTGCCACATGATTTCGCTGCACCTGAGATATTTCCAAAACATACCTCGAAAACAGCTGCCGATCGCTTTCCGCTGTCATGCTTGCACCTTAGGTAGCAACTCTGTAGTTGTTCAATTCTTTGTAAGTGGGGCCGCGAAGCCTGTGCAACACCCCGCAAAAAGGGTTTTCCTCACAGTTTGAAACAGAAAGAGCAGAGTGAAGTATGTACTGAGATGAACCGTCTAGCGCTGCCTAATGTTCCTTTGGCACTTAGGTGCTTCATTGGAAGCGGGCTGCGTCACATGAAATTACCAACGCATTCGCAAAGGTAAGTCTGCCTGTGATATTGCGCACCCTCCTGTGGAGTCTCCAAGCTTCAAAGAAAATGCACTTTAATTACAATATTTGTAACGTGCATTTCTTCAGCTCGGGTATGAGCCTATAGTGTGTTGATCTACGCCAATGCAGACTTGTATTGGTGATTGCGTCGCCTCATGTTCGCCTTCACAAGAGAACGATTGTAGTTGTTGGCGATCGGCATACCAGATGCCTCAAACGCGAAAACAGTACTGCTGTTTTCGTCTAACTGGATCAGACCCACATGGTGCACGACGCTTGGAAAGAGCTTTGGGATGACGAGCCTGTACAAGACGAAAAACGCCACCAATAGAAATATAAAAACTTCGGCGGTGTTGGACATCGGCGGAAGGGATGAATATAGCAGGCCTAAGCAAATGCGAATCGCTTTAAGATGCCGGAACTCCATTCAAGAAATCAGTAAAACAGAGATAACAGGAGGAACAATTACTAGGAAACCCGTTTTCACCAGACCTTATTGCACAGGATGAGCTCCGTCTCAAGACAAAAGTGTGATCCAAAAGACTCCTTCATGCAGCACGTCATCCAACACATGCGAGCTGGGTGTTGCTTTACAAGCAAGCAAACTATGCGATCTGCCATCAGGAGCGAACCACAGCATCACTTAAGCCGTATCCCCATGGCTTGTGCAGTTCCTCCTGTCGGTGTTTCAGTATGAACTTTGATTTCTGCATCAACAGTAAACACAAGGTTCAGTTACAGCCAACGAGCCTCAACCACACCCAGCTCTTCAGAACGAAACTTTGGCGCCATAGAAGAAAATGGTTTACTTCTCCACACTTGAATCTCGCAAACCCCTATTACTCCTTTGTGTCGGCCCGCTCCTGGCCAACACTGCCAAATCGCCCACTCACCATCAGCGCTTTCCCTGCGGCAGAGCCGCCAAAGCAGAATTCACCAGCGTGCCCTTCCCCTCCCCATGTTTAGAGAGAAAGCTGAGAGGGCACATTCACAATTGTTTTCGTCGCCCCCCCGACCCGTGGCCCAAGCCCGAGCCGCCCCCCGCGACCAGCCCCCATAGCAGAAGACCATCGGAGACGATAGCCGCACGCATGAACTCATGAAAAACAGAAGTTCAGGACCCAAGGCAACACGAAACGAGCCATCGACGCTTTGAATCAGCAGAAGAAACAAAACAACATGCCACCTCGATTCTGCCGGTGCCAAAACCCACCCCGACACCCAGAGTCCCAAACGGCAGCGCCCCCGAGAGCGGAAACAGAAGGAATAAAGACCCGCCTTATCCAACCCGAAAACCCTCGCGAGACGAATTTAAATACCATCACAACACCAACCCCGCAGGCGTTACAAAAGCTCCAAACCCCTCCACCACAACAAAAACAAGGCAAGGCCACACCGGGCGGACCAGCAAACCGCAACCAAAATCCACAACCCATCCGCCCAGCAAACAGCGAACCAAAACGCACCGCAAAACCGCCGACACGCCCCCCCCTGCTGATAAAATAAGGACGCAGAAGCCCCTTTTACAAGACGCGATTGCAAACCCGTCTGCGGCCGCAATGCGTCCGGAAACCTTGGTGCCATGATCCGCTCCCCCGCAAAAACAAAACAAGACGTGCGGGGAGAGGAGAAGAAGACCGCGGCCATGGAAAAAAATTATCTGAAAAGCCTTTTTCGCCGTTTTCACCCCGTCACCCCGCCAGGCCGTGGACGAACAACTGACGCACCGCCCCACCCACCGACCACCCAATTTTCCACGCCCCGGCTGTTTCTCCTTCCGCGCCCGCAAAGCGCCCCGCGGGGCGCAACCCAGAGAGCATCCCCTTCCCGAGATAACGAAGCGGTGGCGAGACAAACGGAAAAAAAGGGCCCCACCACACCCCCACGCCACCAACAACACACTGCCGCACAATAAAAATCATTTGTATTTTCCCGCTTGAAACTGAGAAAACGTGATTTTTTGTTCTCTCGTGGGCCACCCCCCTTTGGTGCCCACCCAAAAACCAACACCCCTTAGGCCCGCAGACTGCGTAGCCGGTTTCGGGAATGCTACCATCGCGCCCCCGAGCCGCACCATACTTATATTTTTCGAAAACCGGCTTTTCTCACGCCAATGACCGACAGCGTCGCCACGTCATTCAAATTTGCTATGGCGCAGCGCACGCCAAAGCACGAGGCACAAAAACAGCTGGCGGCGACAACGTGTTACGTCGGAAGCAGCTGTGGCTAATCATTTTTTGCCGTTGAATGGCCTTTTCCAAACGCCACAGCGTGCTGTGGCCATGCTAAATGAGGAGCGCCTGCTTTCCCTGGCTTGGGGTTGGTGTTTTTTTTTTTTGACGCCGGTTCAGGTTCCGGGCCTTTTTCCCCGTCGGTGGAGGGGGGTTGTCGGGTGGGGATGGCGGCGCGCGCCCCCCGGCTTTTGTTGGCGCGGCGCTTGCGGGGGGGCGGCCCCATTCCGACCACCGCCACCTGCGGGGCGCATATCGTGTTGTTCGTATTTGCAAGATTTTGGAGAGCGGGGCGGCGTGGAAAATTTGCCCACCCCTTGGCTCGCCCGCAAAAGGTCGCGGTTTTCGGGGTCCTGAAAGCGCCCCCCTGGTTGTTTTCGGGCCAGCCCATCCGGCCGCGGAAAAGCCCCGGGAGCGCCACGGAAAGCACCCAGACCGGCGCCCCCCAAAAGCGGAGGCGACAAACCACACGAACCCCTATGTTTACACCTGCTTTCTTTCGCGGCAGCCACCTCTGAGCCCTGCAGGCGCAGCCGCTCCCACATGAAGAAGCCTGGCGCCGGGGTGTCCTGCGGCGGCGTTTTCGCAGGGTCACGTATGCCACGCCATGCGGAGGTATCTTCATAGTTGTCGAAAATCGTGTTTTTATTCCGCCCTTTGGGGGAAGAGGTCGAAGCCCGCCCGGATCATCTTTTTGTGCACCTCCTTTTGCGGTGCGAACGGGCGTTTGTTCCCGTGGAAAAAGGCCCGCGCGTGGCGTTGGTCACTGCCTGGCGGGGTGCATTCGCTCTGCGGGCCCTTTTGGCGCTCTTTTTGCTTTGGGGAACCGCCTTCGCCCCCCGCTGTGCCAGGACGCCGATCTTCCCTAGGGCGGATGTCCCGCGGGCTTGTGGTTGCGAAACGCTAGGCTTGCAGAATACAGGATTGTATTGAAGATTCTCTAAGGGAGTGGGGAAAGAAGCGCTGTTTGTGCCGCCAGGCTTCCCCGAAATCCCGCCCCGCACGCCATGGGTTACATGCGGGATTCCCCTCGTCATCGCCGCTGCTCGGCAAACACGGAAAAAAAACAATGGGCGGGCGGGTGTGATTGTTTAGGCGCCGGCGCCATATGTTTTGACCCTTCCAACAAACAATGGACGAAGGTTTTTTTACATTGCTAAAGCCCGACGCTTCTTTCCAACACCCGAGTTCGCAATGGCATTCGAAGTGCACTGCTTGCCCTTTTTCCTTTCGCGCGAAGATGGGCGCGGGTCCTTGGCACCACGTGCGGCAGATTTCCGCCGCCATCAGGAGGTGGGGGCTGTTTCTTTACGCGGGAGTAAATCCTGACCTGGAATTTTGAAATGTCTGGCGCGACTGTTTTTCACGTAGGGTGAGCACTTCGAAATAAACACTGAAATATCCGCAAGGCACTCCCGCCCTCTGTTTTTCAAACGCGTGGGGTTGTTCCTGTGGGTGTGGGGTTTCTTCTGTTCCCTTGCCAGCGCCACGGCCCTCGCCGACGGGGGGAGATGGGTGCAACAACGCGCCGGCCTTGGAGCGAATTGCCGCCAGAAACCGCGCATACCCCTTTGCAGTTCACATATTTTCAGCTGGGTATTGGCTTGGCAAATGGATTCTTTGCCCCGGGGGGTGGCCTGGTGGCAGGCGGCGTCTTTGGGTGGTGACAAGGTCCACTGCCCCGCTCTGTGCGTGGGGAGGCAAGGCGGCCCCCCATCCCTGCTAATGCCGGGCCGCCTTCGGTGGTGGCGGGCGCCAGGCGCCTGCGGTATGGGGGGAGGGTCAGGGCGATGCCTCGCTACTGCTGTCGGCGGTGGGGGCCTGGGCGGGCTTGCGTCGGTGAGCGCCCTGCGGCGGGGAACGCATTTGCGTCATCCATGCGACGGGCAGGGCGCCGGCGCCGCATGGGGCCGGGCCGCCCCGGGGGATGCGCCGGGCGGAGGCCTGGCGTGGCGGGCACGGCTTTTTTATTGGGGGGGGGGGCCCGGGGCGGATGGCGGTGCCGGCGCGTGTGTCCACGGCCACCCTTCCACTGTTTTGTTTTGCGGTAGGGCATCCGGTTGTTCTGCTGGATGGTTGGGGGGCAGGCAGGTCAGGAATACCCAAAGCCTTGGGAATTACAAATTTGATGAAGTGGGTGCTGGCGGTGACGGAACTGATGTTCTTGCCGTTGCGGATTTCTGCCCAGGGAGGGTCATGGATTTGAGGGTTTTTGTGGCTGCGAATACAGTTGTGCAGCCAGCAGTGTGCTTTTTCTTTTTTTGTTGAGAGGCAGCTCGCCTAGTTGTACTTGGGCTAAGTCGCTTTTTTTTTTTCGCGAGAGTGTTCTACAGAGATAGTTGTAGTGCTTGCAGTTATGTACAATAGGCGATACCACTGTTAGATAGGCGATACAAATTACTCGCGCAGCAATTACCTTTTCTGTGCAAGTGCCAAATTTGGTTCTGGCCCAAGTTTTTTGAGCCTGCTTTGCAGAAGGTTGGAATATAACTAATGTCTTAAATATATAGGCTTGTTTCTTCGCTTTTCTAGCGGGTAAGCATACTTTTGTCGTTTTTTCCTACCGTCTGTCCTTTGCGCACCATCGGTCAGTGTTTTCCCATTATATGTGGCTCTCTTGACGCATGATGTGTTGATGCAGCGCATCGACGAGGGAGAGAGAGAGAGAGAGTCTACAGAGATATTAGGATGTAGCACAATGTACCTTTGTGCGTCTTTTCCTGTGGATTACAGAGTAATCTCATGTCATCTACACATTTATGTGGCTTTCAAGCATCTTTCTGTATTCTTTCCTTTATAGTCGTTCTTCATCGAGATACGTAGATTACGTACAATGGCTCGCAACAAAGAGCATAAACAGCGCTTTGCATCAAAGCACACACTGGCTGAAAAATCTAAGGGTCGGCAGCTCCAGAGCAGGCAATGCAATGTGAAAGCTGGAACTTCTGCTCATAACAAGGAGCGATCAAAGCAGGCAGCTGCTGCACTGCGAAAGAAGCGAGCCCACGCAGCTTTGGAGCAGCGACGCTTGGGAAGCGCTGACGGGTTGCCTCGTGTTATCGGCATTATTCCCGCAAACGAGTCCGGGAACACGGAGGAAATTCTCCAGGGGTTCTGCAAAAGTCTGAATGTAGATTTTCCAGGTGGCGATCAACCATTCAGTATTGTGTCCAAAGAAAAGAAAGCGGCTTTCACATTTGTCTGTGAAAAGAACTGCAATGATCAGGACTGCATCGACGTTGCAAAAGTGAGCGATTTTCTGGTGCTCACACTCGACTGTTCACAAGCCGTGCAAAACACTATCCGAGAGCTTCAGGATGCTCGCGCTTTCGCGGGCGATGACGGAGCAGAGACAATTGCGACAACGTGGTTCAGCGATGTTGGCCTATGCATCACGGACTACACGCGAGACCTAGTTGCAGCCATCAATTCGCAGGGTGCCCCAAGTGTTGTCGTTGTAATTCAGAACCTGCACACCTTCGCCGACCACCAGCGACAGAAAGTGCTGAGAATCCACCAACGCTATTTCAGCTCCGTGCAGAGTGACACAGCGAAAATCGTGCCCGTGGTTAGTCAAGAAGACTACACTAACATTCTGCGCCACATACAAGTGTCGAAAATCAGGACTCTGAAATGGAGAGATCAGCATCCGTACATGGTGGTGGAGGACAAGACCTTCGATTCCCAAACCCAGGAACTCACAATCACAGGCCATTTGCGTGGTATGCCTCTTTCTGCAGCACAGCTTGTTCACCTAACAAATCACGGTACTTTCCAGGTTTCCAAGATCGAAGAGGTGCGGAAGAGTGGTGAGCGAGTGCTTATTGAGGTATCTCAGGAAGAAGAACGCGAGTCGCTCCAGCAAGTTCAAGCCAATTTGACTCTCGAGGACGATGGTTTTCCAACTGATGCCGACGTACTTTACCATCAAGAAATGGCACAGACACACAAGATTCGTGTACCGGCTGGGGTTTCCAGCGACCAAGCGGCGTGGTACGATACAGAGGAGAATATTGTGAAAGACAATTCATCAGAGCAGCACCACATTACTATTAATGAGGAGGACACCTTTGCCGAGGATGCCATATCCTACCGCACGACGCAAACCGATGTGGACTTTCTCAAGGCTGAGGATGTCATGCGGCTGGAGAGGATGACCGACGAGGAAAGGCTACTGGAAATGGAAAATCTGAAGGAATTGAGTGATGTGGATGCTTGGAATCCAGATATGGTGGACACCCCTGTTAATATACCTGCGAGGCAACGTTTTGCTAAGTATCGCGGAATGAAGAGTTTTCACACAGGCAAATGGGATCCGGCGGAGAACCTACCACCGCAGTACGCTTACATTTACAAGCTCCAAGGGTATTCTCGCATTCGCGAGAGTGCGATTGACGCGTGTAAAGGAGGGATGGCTGAGGTAGGAATGCACATCGCCATCACTCTCATCGGCGTCCCTCAAAGTGTGTGGAGTGCCTGTGAGAGGTCTCTTCTTATTGCTTCTGGTCAGCTACAGCATGAGCAAAAGTGGTCTGTGCTTCACTTCCAGGTTCAGCGAGCGTCAGAACTGGATGAGCCTATCAAGTCAAAAACCCCCATGTTGGCGCACATTGGGTTCCGCAAGTTCTATGTCTCTCCGCTCTTTAGTGACATCAGCTCAGGCGACCGATCCAAATTTGCCCGCTTTTTCCACGAAAGTGACAGGTTCCGTATGGCGACATTCTTTGGTCCCATCAGCTATAACCCGTGCCCGTTGCTGCTTTTCCAGGTACCTTCACTCGAGGAGCAGGTAGAGGGAAATCCTCTGCGACTAGCATGCTTTGGCGGAGCCCTTCCACCCAATCCAGAAACTCTTCTGCTGAAGCGCACCGTTCTTAGTGGCCGCGTGGCGGTGATTCACAAAAAACAGGTCGTTATTAAATACATGTTCTTCAACGATGAGGATATCAAGTGGTTTAAGCCAGTTGACCTTTACACCAAGCTCGGCCGTCGTGGCAAGGTAACCAAACCTGTTGGCACCCATGGCCTTTTCAAGGCTGTCCTCAACGACCAGATTATGCAACATGATGTTGTATGCATGGACCTATTCAAGCGAGTATTTCCGAAATGGACTACGGTTGCGTTCAGCATGTCCGACGTCACTGCTGGGGGTAGGGAAAACGAGGAGGAAGAATGAGAGGCTGTAGCGGTTTGATGAACGTAACTGTTCTCGAGAAGTAGGTGTACAAAGTTTAATGACCTAACTCTTCTTTCCGTTGTAAAACTCGTCTAATACGCACAGAACTGAAACCAAATGCGAATAGGGGACTCGTTTGCGGCCAGCGGACTGCAAGCAGATAACACAACAGGTTTTTTTTTATTCGCCGGGCTCAAGGTCTGCCCATTTTCGTGCCAGTATATAGTTTATCTCAGAACATCGAAGAGTTCGGGGGGACTGAGCCTGCAGTGACTCACATCTTTGCCTGAATATAGTTGCATTGTGGTTTGCCTACTTGACACTCCGTGCACACAGCACACTGATGCTGACATGCTGCGACTCTCCTCGCTGTACCAAGAATGTTTTTTTCCCTTGCTTTCCCGACGTTGCGTACTTGACTTGTGACAAACAAACAAAAATGTGATCTGCGTTGGTTGTTGCTGAAAGTTCGAAGCGAAATTCTGCAGTCAAGTTGTGCAGAGCCAAATGCGCCGCATATTTTCTTCAGCGCCAAGGCAGTACGTGCGTTATGCCTCGTACATGGCTGGCCTTTTCAACTTTCGTGTCGTCTCCGAAGAGCTCTTCCCGTACCCCTCTCGGAAGCTGGACAGTGATGAGTCAGAGACTGTGCAGACACTCATTGAACAGATCCGCAGCAGTGATAAGGAGCTCAATCTCGCAGGCGCTCGAATCGCAACTGAGTATGGCGGACTGGGGCTAGGGCATACAGCGCACGCTCTCATCTGTGAGGAGGTAGGGACCAGCGGCGACAGCAAGCTTCTACAGACGATTCAGCACTGTGGATTCGCATCCTATTTGCTGTCTACAGTAGGTTCGAAGGAAGTGAAAGGGAAGTACCTTACGGGAATGTCCGATGGCACGATTATGATGGGATGGGCTACACAGGAGGGCTGCGGGAGTGACATTAGCATGATTACTGCCAAGGCTACGATCACAAGCACCGGCATGTACGTGCTCACAGGGTCCAAACAGTGCAAGTTCGCTGAAAGTGCGACACACTATCTGGTACTGGCCAAGACGCTGACTCAGACTGCAGCGGAGGCGGGGCCGATGGAGGTTTCGCGGAACACTTTCTTTATCGTAGAGAAGAGCGCAAAAGGGGTGAGCGTGAATGGAGAAATCGTTAACTTTGAAGAGACTCCCGTTGCTGACGTAGTTGGCGTAGTTGGGGAAGGGTTCAAGAACCGCATGATCACATTGTTCACTGAGCAGTACGTCTATGCGTCCACGTTGCTCGGCATTTTGAAGCGGGTCGTGCAAGAGCTGCGGGGAAGTGTACCGGAACAATGGGCTGCTGACACAGTCGCATCGTGCGCGTGCGCTATGTACGCTATTGAGTCTGCTCTCTACGCTCTAACTGCCAACCTAGATTTGCCCACCGAAGACAGCTTGCTGGATGCGGCTCTGGTTAGTGTATTCGTGCAGAGTAGCACGAATAGATGGCTCAGCATTCTGTCGACGGCAACCCCTATGAACGCGATCCTCGAAAAGTGCTTTGCAAACGCGCGTCTTATGTTGTCTATGATGGAGTCCATCGATTTTCTCTATTCATCTGCCGTCTGCTGTGGGGTTGAGGACTACGGTCTTGTCTTTCAGCGCACGTCTACGTTGCAGATGGTGCAGCTGCGGACGATGCGGTCGATAGGCATGAAGGATCGCGTGCCGGTGCGGGAGCTGGACTGCTCCGCCATCGACTCTGCTGTGGTTGCCTTTGGTAACGCTGTGGAGGCCGCCTTTGTCCGTAATGGCTCCCAGGTGCCTCTGCAGCAGCTCATCATTAACCGCCTTGGTGAAGCAGTGTCGTTGCTATACGCCGCCTCTGCCAGTGCGTCGCGCGCGGCCATGTGTCAAAGCAAGTGTCTGCTGACTGCCAAAGCTGAAAAGGAACTGGCCAGCACCTTTATCGCCATGGCCACCAACCGTGCGATTCAGCTCTCTGAGGAGTCCTGCAACGTTGGAATGACTGCTGATGACTCCTACAAGCGGATTGCAGTGGAGATGTGCGATGAAGTATTGCGGTCGTAGGGGGAAAAACGGTCTCACACGGGCCGGTGTCTCTCGTGACTACACTATGCGGCGTCTGCCTTTCCTTTTCCGTGACCATTCTTATCCCCCTCCCCCCCACACATTCAATGAACGGCACGTTGCATAAGCTCGAAAGTGAAAAGAAGTTGTGCGACAGGGAGTTTGCCAGCGATGGCGATGGAGCTACTTATTACGTGGTGTGCGCCTGTGCCTGTGTGTGTTGAGGCTCTCGGTGCCTGTCTGTCTTTGTGCTTGTTGGGACAATTATTTGTGCATCACAGAGAGAACCGTTGTGGTTAACTCGTAAGCACTACAGGAGACTCACATTATTTTTCCGTGTATTGTGACGAAAGTCATCATCTGTTTCCCTGTAAAGCAACTACCGAGCAGAGGATAAATAGGAGTTCAGGTGTTGAACTTCTGGAATGAACTGAGGCTGCATTGTGCAAGTAGTAGGGCGTGTATCTCGATCATGAAGAGAACGAATAGATTACTGACGACTCGGAGCGAAGGAGCGAAAGAAAAAAGGACAGTCTCACTGCGTTGGCTTCCGCCAAGCGCAACACCCTCCACCGCGTGCTCCGGATGCGCTTACTGATTGGCGTTGTGCAGCTCGCCTTCTGTGTCGAGAGGATAATCAGCGCCTCTGCGAGTGTCCTGCTATTTTCTCGCTACTTCCCCACTTGCACTTTCACCGTCTCTTTTTCCATTTTCCCTTTTTTTTCTACTTCCTTGCATCACCATTGAGCCTTTGTCTCGGCGAAGCTTGCAGGTTCCGAAAGCCATGCTTAGCTGCAAGGGTGTCTTGTTGATGCGGCACATTGGACAGGATGTGCCACGTCGGCACACCCACTTCGTGCTAGAGTCGCGCCTCATGTACGAAAAGTCCTTCCGTGATGAGTGGTTGCGCAGCCTGTGCCAGGCGCTGGCCAACGTAGATGAGCCGCTGGCGAAGTCGCTCTCCGGATTGCCGCAGCAGATGCTTCAGCGGAAGGTCACTTGCTTCAGCTACAACCAGTTTGGGCTCTTCAAGATCCCATACCATCGCCTCGCAAATGTCGACCGCTACCACGCGGTACAGGGCACGCTAGGCACGCGCGAGTGGGTGCCGTACGCAAACATATCGTACTGGACGATGAACAAGATGGTCCGCTCTGGTAACATTTTGGTACACCGCGTCCACTACAAGGGCTGGGGTACGGACAAGACTCTGAACCAGGGTGGGTGGGTGCACCGATGGAACAAGGTGATGCAACGGAACGCACTGCAGTACAATCGGATCTGAGCTGGGTCATCAACCAAGGCAACCTGTCTCGTGTGTGTGTGTGTGTGTGTGTGTGCGTTGTGAAGAAGGGATGATGATGTCGCGTTACATCAAAAGTAACGATATGAAGCAGTGCGTGTGTGCATGTCTTCTCCGCGGCTGTGGCCACACGGTGGGCCATTTTTTTTTCATTTTGATGGCAGCAAGGAGGACGGGGGGGGGGAGGGAGAAGACACATGTTCATGTGTGCGTGTGTGTGTTCTCCCCTTTTCTCACTAGATCACCTCACCAGGGCTTGATCTCCTGAGGTCGTACAAGGCGTGTACCCGTGTGCATTAGTCCTGAAGGTAATTAACGCTGCTGCAGACTGCTTGTCCATCTCTCTCATTTCTTCTGTTTTGACTTTTTCTTCTTCTGCACCTCGTTTGCGTATCACACTACTTGCTGTCGCCTGTTCTTGGTGTGGTGGTGCCCTCCATAGACAACATGCCCACAAAAATTTGTCCGTTAGACTTCCTCGTTGTACCAATACGCGTCTTTATTGGCCCCATCTTTCAGGACAAGCACCATGCAAGCCGCAGCACACCGCATCATTCGTGTCGGGGCGCAGGCTTCAAAGACGGTGAGAATTACGCAGAGGGATGTTGTCCTTTTTGGGAACCTTGTTCAAGACCATAACCCCATTCACAGCGACGCGGCCGCCGCGAAGGCAGCCGGATTCCCCTCCCCCATATGCCATGGTATGCTGGCCGGCTCTCTCTTTTCTGGCCTGATGGCGACGGAACTCCCAGGCCCCAACACAGTGTACCTCTCGCAGACCCTGCGCTTCCTGACACCCATCTTTGCTGGTGATGAGCTGGAGGTGATTGCCAAGGTTACCCAGTTCCGCCGCAGCACGGGGCTCATTGAGATGTCGACCATCATACAGAAGGCAAACCCGACGAACTTGGGCACGAAGATCACCTGCATTGAGGGGTTCTCTGTAGGGATGAACAAGCTCGTGGAGTTTGAAGGGGAGAGCGAGTGGACGCGTCGGCTGTAGCGCTGCGTCGTTGACGTTGGGAAGGGAAGCCTCCAAGAACAGGATGGCTCTACATGTACGAAAATGTCAGGAGGACACCATCGAGAGGTGATTTACAGAAGCAGCGAAAAAAAGGGAGGAAACGAGGCGCAAGTCTTTCTGTCGGCGGCTGGCTTGCATTGCGTACGTCTGTACGTCTGCTTGCCTCTCTGTATGTCTGGACTGGGGTCGTGTTACCTTTCACTTCTTTTCGTTGCCGCTTTGGCGTCTTTGCTAACGTTACGTGTGCTAAAGAGGCTTTATTGGCCCTCTCCCTCATTTTACACACACACACACACACACGCATTCTCCATTCTGTCGCTCTTTTCTTTCATCTCACCTCTTCCATGCGGCTCTCACGAAGCCTCGCACAACGCGAAGGCAAAGGAGAAACAAAAAGCACTCAAACAACAAGAGGCGTATCTCTGTTGCCTTTGTTGCGAGCACCAATCTCCCACAGAGAGCAAAAAGGGCCCAGGGGCTGTTTCCATCATTGCCTTCTCTGATACCTTCTGCACCTCGGGTTCTTGTGCGCAGGGACGTGTGCGAGTTCGTCTCATCTTGAATATGTGTCTTTCGATCTCTTACATTGGCCCCGTCAATTTGTTCATCTTCGCATCTAAAACGCACATTCTGGCGTACGTGTGAGCAGAAAATGAATGTCATGCGGGATGGATTTCGCCGATCTCAGGACCGGTGAGACTGGAGCGTGTTGTTTTTCTCTCCGGCATCACATACATGACAACCGAAACGTTCCCCCCTTCTTTCTTTCGACACCATCGCCTGCGACATTGCGTGAGTATCACAACAAGTTTCCCCCTTTCCCCTTTGCGTACACTTATTTCCACTCTGTTTCGACAACATACATGCGCAGTCGTGATCAGAGCGCTGAGCAAGTGTCATCCTCATCCAAGAGTGAAAAGACCGAAGGATCGTCCTCATCACCAGCGGCTATGTCTACCGAGATCGCGCCACTTACCATCCGTGTGGGCTCACAGGCGACCAAGACAGTCTACATCAGCCAAGAGAACGTCACCACCTTCGGCAACGTCATTGACGACCACAACCCCATTCACAGTGACCCGGAGGCGGCCCAGGCAGCGGGGTTTCCCACCACCATTTGTTACGGCATGTACGCCGGCTCGCTTTTCTCAGGTCTCATGGCGAAGGAGATGCCCGGTCCTGGCACTGTGTACCTGTCGCAGAACTTGCGCTTCACCGCTCCGGTTTTCGTCGGCGACGATATCCAGGCCATCGTCGAGGTCCGCGAGTTCCGCAAGGATAAGGGACTCGTTTATCTGTCCAACATTCTACAAAAGACGGAGCCTTCTACCGGCAAGACAATTATGTGCGTTGACGGGTCTGCCGTGGTCATGAACAAGAATCTGAAGTTTGAGGGCGAGAGTGAGTGGTCTGTGAAGTAGAGAGAAGGAAACTGGCCGATGGTTAGGGTGACAGTGGGGCGGAGGCATGAGTGGGCCACACTGAGAGAGTGTGTGGTGAACATACGACTATGAGTCTCGACAAGAAAGGCACCCGTAGTGCAGGCTGCCTTCACTTGAGGCTTGACATCGCACGGGTACAAACAGCAACCCATGAGCTCTCCATTCCCTGGCCCACATGACGCCCTGCCCCCCTGTCCTACCCCTCTCCAGCACACAGCCTACAAACTACCTTTTCATGAATTCTGGTCTGACTCATCTATCGACCTGGGCGTCTGCCTCACGAAGTGCAGAGCCCTCCCTTCCTCCACTATCCACTTCCCTTTTCCCACAATGCCGGGAGGAAGAGGGAGAGGGAGTAGCACAAACGCCGCAAGAGGTGCATCAGTGTGGTGTTACGTCTGCCAAGTGCACACCTTGCTCTCTCTCTCTGTTCCTTTCTTTGTGTGTGTGTGTGTGGGCGTCTTCTCTCTTCCACTATAGTCTTCACCTTCTGATTCGCGAGATAGCCCCGGAAGAGTGAAAACTGGAAAAAAATGAGCATCCCTGCTGGTGCCTTCAAGTGTATTCCTCATTTTCTCGTATGCCATTGGCTCAGCACGAACGATGGTCCAGGCGACATGCGGAAAGGACGCGCACTGACATAAACGCTCGGAGGCGGGCTCCCTTCGCGTCCTTGCCGCCTCTGATGCATCTCAGCCTGTCTGGGCGTACGCTAAGGCTTATGCTATGTGCTGTGCTCTCATTTCCCTCAAACCCTCGGCTTCTTTTCATGACCTCTTTTCCTCTCTCTCTACACTTACTGCTCTCTCGCCCTCCAACATGCGTCACGGTGTCTGATCTTTCTCCTCCCCAGCAACTCTGCAAAGTACGAGGGTTCTCTCTCTCTCTCTTTCTGTGTGTGCGCGCTCTTCGATATTCTCTTCCTACCTCTGTACGTGCTGCCTCGCAAGCAAGCGAGACAACACACACGCACACACTGCAGGCGCACGCGGAAGAGGTGTAATGGGTGCGTGTGTTAAAAGGAGGTAGAGCGAAAGAGCAGGAAGAGGAACAAGAAGACATACCCCCCCAAAATATGCGCCGGACTGTGCGTGTCCTCTACAACTCGTTCGAGCGCGGATGGAAGGACAAGACTGTCTACCCGCTTGACCGCCGTGGCCGCTTTAACCTGGATGAGGCCGCCGCGGAGCTGGAGCTGGATGAGGCGTACGTCGCCTCTCTCTACAAGCCGTTGCACTACACGTATTCAATGAAGGGGCAGCGCTATCCAGCGGAGCAGGGCCGCACCAGCCGTCCTGGATCGTTGGCAGCCTCGCGGGATCGCATGTTTCCCTTGTACCGGCGAAACTACAAGCTGGACCGAGAGCTGCGAGTTCTAGACCACCGACGCATCTCAACGGCCTAGTTCACCCGGCTCTATTCTCCTCCTCTTGCCTTCCACGTAGCTGGGTGAGGTAGTGTTGGATAGGTGGATGGGGAAGGTTGCTGTGTGCTCCTTCTTCCCAGAAAGGGTATACCTATGTAGGTATTGCTGTTGGTGCTGTGTGGGTGTGTGTGGGTGCCGACGCGTGGGGCAGCGTTGACGGCGTCTCTCTCTATTTCTCGTATCTTTGTCGCTCTGTCGCTGCGACACCGCGGGGCTTTGGCGATTTATTATTTTTTTTCTACCGGTGTGTTGGGGCCGAGGGCTGGATGTTCTTTCACACAAATCGACACACAAGTGCGCAAACTCGGCGCCGTCCAGCAGAGACGAGCACACGCGTTCTCAGTGGAATGGAGGGCGCGAATGCCGCGCGGTACCCCTCTGACATGGGCACCACGTTGGCGCATTTGGAATACGGCGCATCGTCGGTGTCGTCTGGATGGCAGCTCTCTCTCTCTCTCTTTCTAGCGCTGACACGATGATGCCGACACTGTCGGCGCTGTGAAGGCGCTGCTCACCCTTCTCCTCTGCTTCACAGTTTGGTAGACACTTCAGACACTGTTCAGCGAGAAAGCAAATGGGGTGGGGTGCGTGTAGTTGTCTCTTAGAACGTGTTTTTCCTGCACAGCTCTTGCTCTGCCTCACGTGTCTCCGAGGCACTCCGCTCGTCTTTCTCCTCCCTCTCACTCTACTATATTCCAACCCCCTTCCTCCTTCCTCTCTGCTTGTTCTTTTTTCTTTGACCGCTTGTGCACATACGCGTTCACACTTTGGCATCCGCTGCGGCCAAATTTCCAGGAAAGAGTGGGATAGTCTGGTACACCGCTGAAAGGGACTTGTCAGCAAATTTCTTTGCCTCCCTCCTCACCTCTCCGCCTGTTGCGTCGCATCGTCCTCTCCATGCGGTTATTCTCTTTGTTCGGTGTTGTTTGGACTTGCCCACACTCTCTTGCTACAAAGCACCAGCACACATACACAAACACGCCTACATTCGCATATATGGTGGTGATGGCTCGCTCTCGATAGTGAATGCAGGCGCCCGCCAATCGTCCTCTGCCTTCCTCTCTCCGCTGCTTCAGGATTTTCTTTCGCCTCCACAGCCAGTCAGTAAGTCGCTGTTGCCGTCTGAGAGAATTTCCGTCTCGTTTTCTTCACGGATTTCCATCGTTGTTGTTCTTTATTTTTTTTCTTTTTTCTCGCGTTCAGTTTTCCCAGGCAGTTGGAGCTAACGAGAAGCGCTGGTGTTGTGAGGACGCGCTCAGAGTTGCACGGCTTGGATGCACCTCCTCATGCTTGTTGCTCAAGTTTCATCTGCCGTTTCTTTCTGCATGTCGACACTGGAATTCTCCTCCTTGGGCATTCTTTCCATTAATACTCCGGTGCTAGGCTCAGTCCCACCCATTCAACTCCCGTTCACGTCTCTACTAGGTGAGACAGGAAAAGCAGATGAGTGGGGTGGGATTCAGCCCTCGCATTAGTACCAAACCAAAGAAAAAAACACACACACGCGCATTCAGTACCTAAATACCTCCTTGGGTCATACGGTTCGGTGCACGCGGCACGGCCACAGACGACCTCTGCATGGGATTATCCGACTATGCTTGCGCCACTGGTGGCAAGGCCCGTTTCCTCTCCTCTACGCTTTCCCTCTCTTTCTTCCACTCCTCTTCTTTCATCATGGCGAAGGAGCGGTTGTATTTACACAAAGTCAGCGACGCGCACAGCCGCATTGACTGCGCCTGTTGCTCACTTCCATCTTTCCTCGCCCTTTCGCTTGAGAGGGGTTTCTGTGGTCCTGTGAGAGTCACTGTTGTCGCGCTGTCGTGATCTACTCACGGCGCTCTTGTGGCTTCCACGGCTGTGTCTTGGCCGACGTGCACACAGTCATTGGATGCGCTGCGCCGCTCACTTTCTTCTTGTTGTTGTTCTTTTTTTTTGTTCTGCTCACACACAGAGGCGCGCTTGTGCAGTCAAGGGTTGTGCACCAACACCAACACCTCCCCTCACGGTGTGCGTGCGTGCCATTGCTGACATCCCTTTTCCCCTTTTCGCGCGCTGCTCCTGTGTCGATCACTGGCACCAGGTCCCAGCGCGCCCCAAGAACCGCGAAACACAGCGACACACTTCGACATTACAGAAGTGAGGCGGTGGAGAATGATGCGATGGGCTGTCGACGTGGCGGGTATTGATGTCGCCGAGGACTTGCAGCGAGAGCAGAGAAAATATGTCTACAAGGCGCCGAGTGCTGCACATGACGAGCCGTGGAGTACGGTGGATGATTGGCGGCCCAACTCAAGCGGCTACAGCGGTGAGTTAGGAAAAGTCCGGGCGCTGACCTGGGACGAGGTACGGGATGGCTTCGCAGAGCGGGCGATGAGGGCGAATGCCGCCTTTTGTAATATTGGGAGGACCACAACAGGCATACTACAGTACCAAGGATCTATCACCATTTCAGGCGGCTGCTTATCCCCAATGCGTGGCGTTGGCAGTCGAGGACTGCAGATGGACAGGCTAGTGAGTCGTAACCAAAGCACGCTCGCAGACGATTCTGCCTCTGACACCGCCGCCCCGACGCGCGAGGTGCGTGTATTTAGTACGTTTCTCAACGCTGAAGGCAAACGCACAACTGTGACGCTGAATATGACACAGCCGACCTATCGCGGCGTAGACATCGTGGCAGCCTTCTTACAGCAGGCTGTGGCGTCGAATGAGTTGCTCTCGCAGCGCTACTCGACGAACCCGCGCCTGTACAAGTTGTTCATTGCAGACGAGTACACGGGGGAGGAAGAAATGGCGGCGCAGCTGGACCTCAATGCGCAGAGCTTCTCATGCTACGCGATTAACCCGATGCCGATGGCAAAGCTATTTCTCTTTCCGCAGCGCACAGCTTTGCAAAATACGACAACGCGCGACGTCAACTTGACTGTGCAGGTGCGCCCATTAGACCCGCGGGCAAAGGCAGTGCAGCGACAGTGCGTTGTACCAGCCGACATGCTTGCCGAGTCGTTGGAGGCTACCATCTGTAGCCGACTGCCAGCCAGTGGGATCATTCAAGGGTCTCTGCGTATCATGCACGGGCCGATAGAGCTAAACATTAATGAGTACTACAATTTTGGCGCCGGCTGCGGTCAACCGAACTGTCCCATCGCCGAGCGCACCATCTTGTCCCTCTTCAGGTTTGGTGTTCGGGAAGTGGTGGTGAACGGGCGTGCCGTCGAGGAGGCCCCGGCAGAAATTCTGCGGGACTTGGCAGAAGACATCATCATTGACATGGACGTTGATGAGGCCATATCACTCCAACAGTTTGAGGTGATTTGCATCAATAAGTATGGCGCACGTCAGCAGCGGCTGCTCTGTGTCGATGGCGAGCACCTGTACACAATGCGCCCGAACGCGTCGGAGGCGCTGCCCAAGACGACGGAGCGGATGATCAAGGACATTGAGGAAGTGCGCATCTTCGCTGACAAACCTAAGTACATGGAGATTGCCTATACAAAGAGTTCCCACTTTGAGGAGGACCACTTCGAGTGCATGACGACGTACAACTGCGCGCTTCTGAATGAAAAGATCCGCATTGTGCGTCGAGAACTGCGCAAGCGCGAGGCAGAGGAGCAGGCGGCACACCTCAGGAATGAGACGGCGGTGCAGCGCTTCATGACAGGGATTCGTAGTAGGTGGTTTGGCGGCCGCGACAACTAGGCCTGCCACTCTCTCAGACTCGTGTGTCTCATACGCATATGGCTATCTGTCTGTCTGTCTGTATCTTCCTCCGTGCGTTTTTTTTTTTTGGGGCGTGGGTGTATGTCTTTGCGCGTCCCACCGCCAACCCCTCTGTCGCTTCCCTCTTCCTTCCCCTCCCACGTTCTCTGCGCCAGTTTTCCCTATGCACGCAGGTGGATTATCTCGCTGAGGCGCACTTGCCGCTGCTGCTGCTGCTCTTTTCTCCCCTCCCCCTTTTGTTGCTTCCTTTCGCCTTTGGGGGAGGGGGGTGGGTGGGTGGGTGGGGGGTACGCGTGGCGCCCCTCCTCCCTCCCCCACCGTCTCTGTTTGCTTTTGTTATCGTCTTAGGCGCGTCTATCTTGTCTGGTGACGCGTGTCTCTCTCTCTCTGTGTTTTTTTTTTTGTGTGTGTACGAAGGACACGAAGCGTTGGCTCGAATCGAGGGAGGTTGAATACAACAAGGAAGGGAAGGGGAAGAAAGCGATGGCAGCAAAGACCGCGAAAAAGAAAAGAGAGCCAACCAGTACTAAACACAGAAGCACGCAGAGCCGCGCATCTCGCACCCTCACTCTTTCCGTGATGCGAAAGATGACCCCTGGCTGTGCTGTTGTTACTGTTTCTACTCCTGCCCGCATCCTTTCCACTTGCACTGTCCGTGCTGTTCCTATTCACACTACTGTAGTTTGCTCCACGGACTGGAAGTAGAGAGGAATGGGTGAGTTTTAGGAGCACAGGGTAAACCGTGCCTCCTGGACAGGGATGACGAGGATGATCAGCACCGCGAAGGAGCAGGGACCGGAATGGAAGGAAGCTTTCGAGGAAAAGCGGGGGCGGGATCGACACATATACACACGCAAAGGAAAAGGAGAACGTGCGTGGGGGCCAGTAGGGAGCGCTAAGGTGTTTCTTCCTACACTTTACTCCTCTGCTGTGCCATCCTCCATTCTTCTCATGTCGTCTTTCATAGTAGTTTGGTTTGCATGTTATTCCTGTCTGTGCTTAGTGTCCTTTTCTCTCTCCGTGTTAGTGTCCTCTGCCTTTCTCTTTCGTAGCTCATATTCGATGAGAACTTCTTGCCGAAGGACGAAGAATGGAAGGAAGGGGAAGGGGGGGGTGAGAAGGGCTGAGAGGGAGACAGTGCTGACAGCGCACACATGATATACGCAGCTCTTTCGCTCTTGCCTCCGAAATAGCTATCGCAGATCTTGCATGGAGAGAAAGAGGTAGATGGTGTGGGGAACAAGCCTTGAGAGAGCACGATGGAGGGGGAGAAGGGGGGAGTCACTTCGTCTGTGCGTCTCTTCGCTGGTAATACGTATAGTCTTGCTTTTTCTCTCTCTCTCCCTTTCCCACAGTCCTTTGTCTCCTTTTCGTGTGTGTGGCACGCAGCTGTTGCCACGTGTGTACCTTCACATGGTTTGCTTTGGGGTTCCGTGGTTCTCCTTCCATCCTTTGGTCCCGTTGTTCTCACAGCGTGGGGCTGGCTTGATGACAGGCGGCGTCTTTGGGTGGTGGCAGGGTCCCCCACCCACGCTCTGTGCGTGGGGAGGCAAGGCGGCCCCTCACCTCTGCTAATGCCGGGCCGCCTCCGGTGGTGACGGGGTGCCAGGCACCTACGACATAGGGGGGAGGGGTCAGGGCGATGCCTCGCTACTGCTGTCGGCGGTGAGGGCCTAGGCGGGCTTGCGTCGGTGAGCGCCCTGCGGCGGGGAACGCATTTGCGTCATCCATGCGATGGGCAGAGCGCCAACACCGCATGGGCGCGTCTCGCCTGGGCCCCGCCGCCCGTTGGTGGTGAGCGGCTGTGAGGCGGGTGAGCGCGGCTTGGGTCGGGGGGTGCCGTGCTCGGATGGCGGGGTCAACGCGTGTGTCCACGGCTACCTTCGCAGCACTTGATGGGCATTGTGACAGGCCGGGAGTTAAGTGGATGTCAGTCCACATCTGTTCTACGGCGGAGAGTGGACAGGTCGGTGAGCCCTCCCCTCCCCCCTCTTCCCCAGCAGAGAAAAAAAGCGCTGCCTTTTCTCTTGCCGAGGTGTCTTCTTTGCGTTGTTATTATTTTTAGTGGTGCGCTGCTGTCGAGTTTTCCATGTCTCCCTCAGACGGGCTTTTTTTTTCTGCGTCTCCCTCCCTCTCCCTCTCCCTCTCTATGCGGTGGCCCCCTCCCCATTTTTTGATGTATTGGTGCCTGTGCCTGTGGTTTCCCTTTGGCAGCTGCCGTACATCGTCCTACGGCGGAGAACTCACCAGCAAAAAACCCCACCAAGCAGCCAGCCAGAGCCGAAACGGGTGGGCGTGCGGGGATGGTGGGTGGGCGTAGAGAGGGGCGCGTTGTCATTTTCATCCAATTTTGCGGCTTTGCTCTATTCCTCATGTCGTGCTTGTGCTGACGTGCACATCCATACCAGTGTAAGAGTGCTTGCATCCCTTCACCCCTCTCTTCACCCACACCCAGGCCCATCTTCCACTCTCTTCAGCCGGTAACCCCTCTTCCTCCTCCACGTCACTTTCCTCTTCTCTCTCTGTACATTTTTGTCGTTGCGTTTTTTATTTTTATTTTCTTCCCGGGGCTTGTGATTTTGGAGCCCCTGTTTGCTTCTCTCAGCGTGTGCTTGCGTCTTCGCCCCCTCCCCTCTCCACCGTCCCCTCCCCCAAGAAAAGTACCGCCTGTTTTCATGTCCTTTTAATTTCATCTGGCAATGTCCGCCTCCTCCTCGCGGTTTTACTTTTCTCTCGCTGGGCTTTTGTGTGGATGGATGTGCTTGTTGTGGGGCTGAATAAGACCGCTAGCCATTTCTACACCAAGTACTTCGTAGTCCCCCTTCAACCTCCTCCTTCCTCTCCCCCCTACTCACTACCTCGCACCCACCTACCAATTTCGTCCAGGGAAGAGAGACAGAAGGCACGCGGCGAGGGGGGAGGGGGGAGGAGGCCTTTATTCTCCAGTGGGACTCGTTTACTGCTGGGAGAGAGACTGTCTCATTGTTTCTCGTCTTTTTTCTTTGATATTGTAGCCCTTTCTGTGTACAGTCCCTCTTCCCCCCTCCATCACCTCACCACCCCCCCTCTTCTCTCCACCTTCGCTGATGATGAAGCTGATGCCGGCGATCACCTTCATCATCGACATCCTTTATTTCTTCTGTTTCCCACCCCATCTCTAAGCCGGGTATATTACTTCAGGAAAACGCGGACACCCACACCCACGATAGAGGGAGGCCCCAATTCTTCTGCTCTGACCTTCGCTTCATCACACGATTACGTTCTGTGGTGTTCCCCCCTTTTTGAAAATTCTGTTCTTCAGTGGACTGTGAATGACCTCCTTTTTTGCCTCTCCACACACCCATCTACCCACCCCCCACCCCCCACCCACGTGCACACAGAGAGAGAGAGAAAGAGAGAGAGAGAGACTCCCAGGTGCACCGTACGGGCGCACGTCTATTTTGTGTGTGTGACAGGGGGGAGGGAGGGGAGGATGAAAAGAAGTGAAGAGAAAACAGTGGCTGCAGGGGTAGGTGTGCAGCGAGCGCGGGGGATACGCATCTGGCTTGAAATGGAAGCAGCGAAGCATAGGACCACGGGCACTCACAGACCTGGCAGCCATCACGACTGTGTTTTCGAGGCGGCGCAGCGGGGATAGGGATTCTCCCCAGAGAGAATGAGAAAAAATACTCCCGCTTTTCACGATGCCATTATAGAGGGCGTATGCGCTGATCGTGCGCGAAATGCAACGCCTCACACGCTATCACTGTGCACAGGGGAGAGGAGGGGGTGAATGGCGGCCGAGAAGCAGCGTTCAAGAACAGCTCCCCTTTTCCACGTATGTGTGTGTCCGTAAGGAGTTCACTGTCATGCTTACATGACCCTTGCCATGATCTTTCTCCCTTCCCTACCGACGTGCTCATTGACTTTCTTCAACTTTACTTCGCCGACGCTCTTCTTTGTTTCTTGTCCATCTTTCGCACGTACGTGTGTGTGTGTGTGTGTGTGTGTGTGTGTGCTGATCTCTGTAGGTGCGTGACACTCGTCCACAGAAGCAGAGCCTGCATGCCCCCTCCTCTGCTCCTTCCCATTTGCCATATTTTCCCTCTCTTTTCTACTCCTACTATTGATCTCTAGGGAGGGATCGAGAGCGAAAGTGAGAAAGGTAGATGTGTATCGGAGCTGAATACAAACAGACCTTAATATATAATTGACAACGGCATACCGCCGCGGAGGTACTCTTACCCCACACTGGGGAATTGTAGACATTCTAGCAGCAGGAAGGCAGCCGCACCAGCGAGAGTATCGGAGGCGAAGAGAGCCTGCCACAACACTCGATTTTGCTGGTACACAAGCTCGCTGCCTTCTCTCGCTTCTTTCTCAGGCACAGAGAGAGAGAGAAAGCGAAAAGATATAGGACACCCCACGTGCAAAGGAAAGGCACTTACAGGGGAGAGAGGTGATGTCAAGGAGCACACCCAGAGAGGATAGTGAGGAATCGTACAGGCAGAGAAGAGGCGGAGGAAGAGAAGGCTCGAGGAGAAGGCGTTGCTCTTTGACACACCCGCGACTCCTTCATTGTGTTTCTGCCCTTCTACTGTTGAACTGCGCCTCTTATTTCTTCAGCTCTCTCGCATTCTCCCCCCTCCTCCTTCTATGAAGTGTTCTCTCTTGTCGCGCCCATCGCATTTGTGGACGACACTGGCTGGCATTCACCCCACACCCTCATCGCAATCAGCCTGCGTTTTTTTTTTGTTTTTGTGCGCGTATTCTCTTGTTTCTCCCACCCCTCCCCTCATAGCCCCTTTCTTTTCATTTCTTGGCTTTTCCGCTTCTGTTTCCGCGTACCCACCCGGAGCGCGTATGGGAATAGGCCTCGAAAAAGGGGCCCCCAAACCGAGAAGAGAAGTGCGGCGTTGGTGCGCTGGTGTGTGTTTGCTCGGGTGGCTATCGCCTCTTCTTATTTTTTTTTCCCCCTTTCTGCCTCGCGTACATTTGTGTGCTTTTTTCGTTATGTGCGTCCCATCTTGAGCTGATTTTGCGCCCTACCCCACTTATTCGTGCCGCCCCGCACACTTCCTCCCTTTTACATTCATCCCCCCTCCCCCCACCCACACACATACACGCACAAACGGCACAGTATACCCGCCCCCCTTCCGCCACTCTGTCCACACAGGGCTACAGCCCAGAAGCACACGTGCACGGACGAACAACGGACAAAGGAGCGAGAGAGCGAACGGAAATGAGAAAACATAGTCACGACTGGGATCGAAAAAATCTACTAACTTTTACTTTGCTTCACTCTCTATTGCTCTTGCGCTTCGTCTTGCGTAGCTGTGAGTGCTTGCAGTGCGTCTTTTTCCCCCCTGTGCGAAGTTTGTCTTCGCTAACGGCAGCAGCTGTTGCTAATAACAGGGTGGCTGACGACATCTCCGACCAGTGCGCTTCCTTACCCCTCCTGCCCTCGTTGCTTGGCTTCGCCTTCGCTTGGGGGGGGGGGGCCGCGGTCCTTCTCTCTCTCTGCGTGTGTATGTGCATGTATTGTTTGCTATTCTTTCGTTCTCGTTCTGTGAAGCTTCTGTGGACCTCCGCTCGTTCGTTCTCATGCCAAATTGGCCGTCGCTCTCTGCCCAAGAGAGCGCTGGCGGCGCTGCGGAGATTGATGACGCGCCGGGATCGATGATTATCGCCACCCAAGGCAGCGGCCTTCGCGAGCTGGCCGATCGTGCATACAATAAGGGACTTTGTGCTGTGGACCACCTAAGGTCATCCATGGCGCTCTCCAAGTACAGCCTCGGCGTTGCCCTGATCTTGTGCGTGACGGTCATCTGGGTGGAGTCTTCGGTCTGGATCCAGCACATCTTTGGCACCCTCGAGTTCAACAAGCCATTTTTCCTCACGTACTTTAATACGACAGGCTTTTGCCTGTGGAACACCGGCTTCTTTCTCTCGGCTCGCTGGCGGCGCACTTCGTGGGACGAAACTTCGCAGACGCAGCCAGTGTGCGTCGAGGACGCGCGACTGTACTCGAGGGAGTCGTCGTCAACCGAGGAGGCGGAGAGGCAGGAGGCGATAGAGGAGGGGACTGAGGACAGCGCCGGCGGCGAGCACAGCGGTGAACGGAGGAGGAAGAGAGAGCAGCACGTAGGAATCGGTGACGACACCAGACTACCGCCCGTCAGGGTTGGCGCGGCAAGGGAAATGCTTCATGATCGCAGGGCCGTGTCGGGTGTGAGCCTGACTCTCTCCCACTCTGCCCTGCGCGCTCGGAGTAATACAGAATGCGGAGTTCAGCGGTCGCTGAACCTCGGCTCGTCCTCCTTGCATCCGCTTCTAAGTGCTGGTCTGCATGCGACGCAACCACCCCTCTACGGCGGCGTTCATCTGTCACGGTTGGCGATGTCAGCTGCGAGTGACCGCCCTGCTAGAGCGGCACCGTCAGCGCCGCCGTCCCCCCTGCGACAGGTGCGTAGGGGCGGCGGTGTTACAGACAGAAGTGTGCTGGCGGACAACGATGGCATCGGTGGTGACGGCCACGTTGACAATGTGAACGGTGTGGCGAGATCGGTGATGCAGCTGTACGTCGCGGACGAGTGCCGTGACTATTCCCTTTCCACCTCCTCGGCGTCGAGTGCGCGAGAGGAGGTGGTTAGTGTTATCCTGACGGATGAGGACGCGTTGGTCGATGCTGCCCCATGGCAAGTCGCGGAGGGCCGGGAAATAGCAATTACCTCAAGCATGCTCCGCTACAACGGTACTGAGGTGCCGCCGCGACGCCGACATCATCAGCGCGCGCGTCGGCAGCGCATTCGCCGCTACTCTCTCCGGCGCATCTGGCAGTGCGCGCTTTTCTTCTGCCCGCTTTGGTTTCTAGCCAACTACCTCTTCAACCTCTCCCTCTCGTTCACCTCGGTCGCCTCTAACACGATCCTCAGTTCCACTTCATCCATCTGGGCGCTCTTCTTATCTTATGTGTTGCTGCGGCAGCGTGTGAGTGCGCATCAGTTGGTGGCGGTTGGGGTCAGCGTCAGTGGTACGATTCTGGTGGGACTATCCGACAAGAACGCCGCTAACGGGCGCAACACCCTTGGTGGCAACATCGCGGCGCTGCTGTCGGCGTTCTTTTACGCCGCCTACACGTCGGTGCTGAAGTTCCATCTGCCGGACGATGAACGATTTGCCATGGGAATGGTATTTGGGGCGGTGGGCATCTTGAACCTTCTTCTTCTATGGCCTGGTCTGGTGCTGCTTAGCGTGACAGGCGCGGAGAAGTTTGCGTGGCCAACGTGGCAGCAGTTGTGGCCTTTGCTGATGAACTCTCTCATTGGCACTAATCTCAGCGACGTGCTGTGGGCGCGCAGCGTCGTCCTCACCTCGCCGGTGGTCGCCACGCTCGGGTTGTCACTCACCACCCCGCTTGCCATGGTTGTGGACGTGATCTTCAAGAGTGCGCGCTTCAGCGGCGTCTATGTCACCGGCGCCATTCTTGTGATGGCCGGTTTTCTGCTCGTCAACTTGCCGATTCAGACCAGCCTGGGCGTGTAACGGTGTGGAGCCTATGATAGGGGCAGCGTATGTGCATGGGCGAGGAGGAGCGAGGAGAGAGAGAGGGGAGGGGGCAGCGATGTGCTGTTCAAAGTATCTGAACGCCTCGTGTTTTTAGGTTTGTCGTACTCTAGACGTGTTTCCTTTCTCCCTCTCGTCCTCTCTTTCTCTTTCCCATCATGGGGCTGTCCGTTGAGTGTGTTGGATGTCCTGTTGTTCTTGTCGGCGTCTTATAGCAGTTGTTTCTTCAACTCTACTCGCTCTTTCTCTCTCGAGTAAAGGAACTGCAGTTCCGCAGAATCAACGTCAAGAGTAACCGTCAGACACATCCACCTCTCCCCAGCGAGACAATGACTGTGTACGTGTCGGCGTTGGATCAAGAGTATCCGAGCGCCGGTAGGAGAGCTGCGGGGAAGACCATGAAGAGCACGCTTAGGGCCATTGCCAAACGAGAGAAGAGGAGAAAAACGATGACCGATCCGCCTGCTCGCCATGTGGGGAGGGGAGGAGGCTCGGAGAGCACAAGAACTACAAAGAAGACAGCGGAAGCAAGGATGATGTTGGATGCACACCGTCCCGCCTCCTCTCTTCCGTGTCTCTCCCCACTCCTTAACCCTAACCCGCTCGTACCGTGCTGTATCCACGCATGCCTGGGTGTCTGCGCAGCACTGCACGCATACATACCCCTTCCCCCCGCCCTCCACACGGTTGGCCCCCGACATTTCCCTTGCCACTCACCTCTCTCTCTTTTTTTCTTTCTCTCTTGCTGGCTCGTGCGTCTTCTCCGATTGTGTGGTAATGTGGTGATCTTCGCGCTTCAACATCATCGTGTGCCCACTCGCCATCAGAGCGTCGTGTAAAGTCATCGCCACCGCACTGCCTCACGAATGCATGCTGCGATACCCAAAGACTCGAGCTGATTTCTGTTTTCTCTTCGTGGGCGCCTCCCCTTTCCCCACCTCATTTGGTACAAACTTGACAGGCGATGGAGGACCTGTGTCCTCGGCGCGTGTGGGGCTTCTCGACGCAGTGCATCCTCGCCCCTCGGCGCTGGACACTTGACGTGACTTCTCACCACCTCTCCCACGTTCATGGGAAAGCCAGCAAGGTCGCCACCGATTCAGCCTCGGCGTGCAACAACACAATCAGAGGAGATGCACTCCCGCTCGGCACGTCCAGCAACACGGCGCGCTTCGAGAGCATGGACGAGACCGGGGCGACACTGTACGTGACGGAGCTGTTCGTGCCGCACCTGAGTCGCGTGGGCATCGCTGACGCTGCTGCATCGGACGCTTCAGGGAAATTAAGCTGGTGCGCGGAGAGACTGCGTGCAAGTCTCCTGCGTCAGCCCTCGTGGCGGGTCAGCGCGTCCCAGGGGTGTGGTAGCGCGGCGTCTTCCGCTACTGCGACAGCGGAGAGCGGCTGCGTCGAACGTGAGTGTGCGCCGCTGCGCGTATGGGTAGTGGAGGTCACGGCGCTTCCTTCGTCTCCCGCGACTCTCGCTGTGGTGGCGTCATCCACGTCTGCTGACAACGCAACCGCCACTGTCTCCTGCTCGATTGCGGCTGCGCTGCAGCCCCTTTTTCGGCTCTTTTTGGAAGTAGTGTGGGACAGCGGAACGTTGACATCAGAGGCCTGTGGTACTGCCGACGATGTGGTGCATCGGATTCTGGCGCACCTAGAGTCCCTCTATCGTACTCCAACCCTCGAGCTGGACGGGTTCCGATACTTTACCAGGAGCGCAGGCGCCACCGACGCTCCTGAGGGCAAGTCGGCGCGAGTGTCTCCGCGGACTACCAAGACAGTGACTCGTGCATCTGTCTTCACACAACTGCGGGAACCGTGCGCACCGCACGTGCTGGCAGACATGGGAAACGACGCTCTCAGCCCAGCGTGGGGGCTGAGCCTTTACTCAGCCGCCGGTGCAGCTTTTGTTCAGCTACTCCTGCCGTCCTGCTCCTCACTACCGCTGCCGCCGCTGCATCACCACAGCGCCGTTGACGAGGCCCACGGGGGTAGGGCGTGTTGGAGCCCTTACACCGTCTCCGCATGTCCCGCCGCCGGTGATGGGGGTATTGCCTCTGCAGTGCAGCACCTTCTCCAGTACGACCTTCAGCTGTGCTGGGAGGGGTTGGCGCTGTACACGACGATGGTGGCAGCCGAAACGGTGTTGGCGGTAGCTGCACTCCAACTGGGCGGCGCAGGCGCCGCACCGCACTCTTTCTACAGTTTTCCCTTAGTGGAGCAGTCATGGGAAGCACATGTGCATCAGTTTCTTAGCCGTCAGCGAGACCGAGGTGATGGCAGGATGAGCGGTGCCGTGAGCGAGTGGGAGTTGCGAAGACTTTCAACGTCGCCTCGTCCCGTGTCGGAGCAGCTTGATGCCGTGCTGCACAAGGCAGAGCAGCAGCAGCTTGCCGTAGAGGATCCGTTGCTGAGCAGCACGGAGCGCTCCATGCGTCTGCTTGCACGCGATGTCGGAGCTCCGCTAGTTGTGCCGCGGTGCACATCGTACCTGCTCTGCATTCGTCGAGGTGCTGGAGATGGCGAGCAGGTACTTACCCATGTCTTAGACAACCACGCGGGCGGCTCTGCTGTAGCGCGGCGGCCTTCCCCCACTGATGCGGCGGACACAGGCTCACAAGCGGAGGAGCTCTATGTACTTCAGCTGCACTCGCCGCGGGTGCTGAGTACACACGCACTGGTGGTGTGCATGACTGTCCCCACGTCATTCTTCGCAGGTGAGAGTCACCTGGGTCAGAGTGACTCGACGGAGGGTAGCACTGCCACGACACCCGTTAGCAAAGGTGATGCAGGGGTCTTCGCAGCAGCAGCTCTTAGTGCGATGTACCGCATTGCCTCCTACGTTCCCTCGCTCTGGCTGCCACGCGAGGTGGCCCTGCGCGGCGGCAGCGGCGTCTGTTCGCGGTCAGGCCGGCTTCTGCTCCACGTACCCGCCTGCGACGCGCGCTACGGCAATATCCACCTGGCTCCGGTCGCATCCAACGTCTTCACCACCCTTGGCTCCATCATCGTATGGACTGCGCAGAGGTCATCGCAACCTCCAGGAGACGCTGCTGCTCGCGAGGAGTCAGTGCTGAGCTGCGACACCTCGTCTCCTGTTTCTCCTACTTGTGTCTCACTCGCTAACATGTCTGCAGTGTGGACGCTGATTGGTGACGGCCGCAGCGCCGCCGCGTACCTTGAAGACACGCTGTCCGAGTATATGTATGACACCGGCGCTAAGAGCCTTCTCAACGTGGGGCAGTCAAGTCAGCACGAGCGCCAACCAGGCCTGCTCGTGGTACGACGGAAGTCAAAGCAGCGGTACAGCATGAACGGTTCTGCAACCATATCTGGAGCGGCTATAGGGGCCACACCATCTCTGGTTGATGTACAAGAGGTGTGCTCCGCGTGGCTGGACGTAGGTGCGATGCACCGCTTATTTCTGTCCGTGCGCGATGTCGGCATGGGTGAGGTGTTGCTGATCAAGGCCTCACTTGTCGGGCCTCACATTGAACTCCCCTGCAGGGATGGTGAGAGCCGCGATGCTGTCACAGTCGCACTGGAGGCGGCCAGTCGCGCGGAGGAGGCGGCGCTGGAGGTCTGGGTAGATGGAATCACTGCTGCTGCCGTTGCCCCGCAGCGCCGATGATTCGAAGGCTCACACATGTTCGATGAGGGCAAGCTTTGACGTGTGGTTTGGTGCCAAGGCCCGCGAAGGCTGCGCTCTTCAGGCATCCTTTCTCCGTCATCTTGTCTTGCTCGTGCATTTTACTCGTGTCTGGTCGCACGCCATCCCTTGCCACTGCGTTTGTGCCTGCGTTTACGCGCACGGGTGCATGCCGCTTCCGCTGTGTGCAGCGAAGGGGGTGCAGGATGGGAGAGGGGGGGAGGCCACTCTTCTCCCATTTTAAGCGCTCTCCCTTTCTTGCGAGATCTCTGCCCCCCCCCCCCCCCCCGCTGCTGCCCCACCCATGTTCGCACACCTCACTAAACCAACTGTCATGGGTGTGACCGATCTCAGCGCAATGCAAACGCGGTGGCCCTGTCTTTTCTCTGATTCTTCGTTCTCGCCTATCACGAGGGCTTTTCTTCTTCCCAAGGACTGGGCCCCCTCCTATCCTCCTCCGACGGCACTGCCCTGCGTGTGGTATGCGCTCGTGACTCGCTCTTTTCCACACGCTCTCAATCTCGCTTTCCCGCTCTCCCCCCCCTTTGCGTCTTCTCTCGCCCATCTCTTTCACCACCCCTCGTTGTGGCTCTCTGCGCGTGTTTCTGCGTTTCCATCGACCTGCGCCATCTCCTCTGTCCACGCGTAAACCCGCCGCTTTTTGTTTCTTCCCCTTTCCTCTGACTTGCACAGTTTCCTTGCAGTCTTGTATTCCCCCCCTCTCCCCCTCCCCTCCTCTCCCCCTTCCCCCCTCTCCCCCTCCCCTCCTCGTTTCCCGCAGCACAGGGCAGCTGGTCGTACGATCTCGACCAGAACGTTATTCTCATCCGTATTGTTGTCGTCTTGGATGCGTGCGCCTCTCGTTCACCCACCAAGTGCTTCGTTCGACTCCTCCTCGCCCGCTTGCTCTTCTTGTGGGGGGAGGGTGTGCGTAGCTGGTCTGTCTACGCACACCTAGGCGCGGTGTGTACCTGCGCGTGCCGTCTGCACAAGAGTCATTGAGCCACACACACACACACACACACACACACACACACACACGTATAAC